>NW_026974213.1:0-118045 GCF_037042905.1 Lytechinus pictus | reverse complement strand
TTTCTAGCCAATGTCAAAGCTTTTAATAAAACTTCATAATTAGTGTTTGTATAAATTCTTCATTTCCAATGCAAACTTTGATTAGCGATAACTTGAAATCCACTTGTGCTCCAAATTTCATTTTTCTTTTAAAATAAAGCTCATGGAATTCTTCAAAAATTATGTAATCATGTATTTGTCTTCAAAATCTCGCCTTAATGGTTTAAATCGCCATTTAAGTCTAAGTGTTCATTTGGTGAAAGAGTTTGGGTTATTTCTTCAATTACTTGTTGCGTTATATTCTCTCTTTCATGATCTCAGGTTAAATCCTCGGTCGAAAAATGGAAAAGTAAATTCATATGAATATATAACTATTTTCCTTGAGATATCCTTCTCAGTAGCAAACAAATGGTTTCCCGTCTGTAATTTCTAGCCAATGTCAAAGCTTTTAATAAAACTTCATAATTAGTGTTTGTATAAATTCTTCATTTCCAATGCAAACTTTGATTAGCGATAACTTGAAATCCACTTGTGCTCCAAATTTCATTTTTCTTTTAAAATAAAGCTCATGGAATTCTTCAAAAATTATGTAATCATGTATTTGTCTTCAAAATCTCGCCTTAATGGTTTAAATCGCCATTTAAGTCTAAGTGTTCATTTGGTGAAAGAGTTTGGGTTATTTCTTCAATTACTTGTTGCGTTATATTCTCTCTTTCATGATCTCAGGTTAAATCCTCGGTCGAAAAATGGAAAAGTAAATTCATATGAATATATAACTATTTTCCTTGAGATATCCTTCTCAGTAGCAAACAAATGGTTTCCCGTCTGTAATTTCTAGCCAATGTCAAAGCTTTTAATAAAACTTCATAATTAGTGTTTGTATAAATTCTTCATTTCCAATGCAAACTTTGATTAGCGATAACTTGAAATCCACTTGTGCTCCAAATTTCATTTTTCTTTTAAAATAAAGCTCATGGAATTCTTCAAAAATTATGTAATCATGTATTTGTCTTCAAAATCTCGCCTTAATGGTTTAAATCGCCATTTAAGTCTAAGTGTTCATTTGGTGAAAGAGTTTGGGTTATTTCTTCAATTACTTGTTGCGTTATATTCTCTCTTTCATGATCTCAGGTTAAATCCTCGGTCGAAAAATGGAAAAGTAAATTCATATGAATATATAACTATTTTCCTTGAGATATCCTTCTCAGTAGCAAACAAATGGTTTCCCGTCTGTAATTTCTAGCCAATGTCAAAGCTTTTAATAAAACTTCATAATTAGTGTTTGTATAAATTCTTCATTTCCAATGCAAACTTTGATTAGCGATAACTTGAAATCCACTTGTGCTCCAAATTTCATTTTTCTTTTAAAATAAAGCTCATGGAATTCTTCAAAAATTATGTAATCATGTATTTGTCTTCAAAATCTCGCCTTAATGGTTTAAATCGCCATTTAAGTCTAAGTGTTCATTTGGTGAAAGAGTTTGGGTTATTTCTTCAATTACTTGTTGCGTTATATTCTCTCTTTCATGATCTCAGGTTAAATCCTCGGTCGAAAAATGGAAAAGTAAATTCATATGAATATATAACTATTTTCCTTGAGATATCCTTCTCAGTAGCAAACAAATGGTTTCCCGTCTGTAATTTCTAGCCAATGTCAAAGCTTTTAATAAAACTTCATAATTAGTGTTTGTATAAATTCTTCATTTCCAATGCAAACTTTGATTAGCGATAACTTGAAATCCACTTGTGCTCCAAATTTCATTTTTCTTTTAAAATAAAGCTCATGGAATTCTTCAAAAATTATGTAATCATGTATTTGTCTTCAAAATCTCGCCTTAATGGTTTAAATCGCCATTTAAGTCTAAGTGTTCATTTGGTGAAAGAGTTTGGGTTATTTCTTCAATTACTTGTTGCGTTATATTCTCTCTTTCATGATCTCAGGTTAAATCCTCGGTCGAAAAATGGAAAAGTAAATTCATATGAATATATAACTATTTTCCTTGAGATATCCTTCTCAGTAGCAAACAAATGGTTTCCCGTCTGTAATTTCTAGCCAATGTCAAAGCTTTTAATAAAACTTCATAATTAGTGTTTGTATAAATTCTTCATTTCCAATGCAAACTTTGATTAGCGATAACTTGAAATCCACTTGTGCTCCAAATTTCATTTTTCTTTTAAAATAAAGCTCATGGAATTCTTCAAAAATTATGTAATCATGTATTTGTCTTCAAAATCTCGCCTTAATGGTTTAAATCGCCATTTAAGTCTAAGTGTTCATTTGGTGAAAGAGTTTGGGTTATTTCTTCAATTACTTGTTGCGTTATATTCTCTCTTTCATGATCTCAGGTTAAATCCTCGGTCGAAAAATGGAAAAGTAAATTCATATGAATATATAACTATTTTCCTTGAGATATCCTTCTCAGTAGCAAACAAATGGTTTCCCGTCTGTAATTTCTAGCCAATGTCAAAGCTTTTAATAAAACTTCATAATTAGTGTTTGTATAAATTCTTCATTTCCAATGCAAACTTTGATTAGCGATAACTTGAAATCCACTTGTGCTCCAAATTTCATTTTTCTTTTAAAATAAAGCTCATGGAATTCTTCAAAAATTAATCATGTATTTGTCTTCAAAATCTCGCCTTAATGGTTTAAATCGCCATTTAAGTCTAAGTGTTCATTTGGTGAAAGAGTTTGGGTTATTTCTTCAATTACTTGTTGCGTTATATTCTCTCTTTCATGATCTCAGGTTAAATCCTCGGTCGAAAAATGGAAAAGTAAATTCATATGAATATATAACTATTTTCCTTGAGATATCCTTCTCAGTAGCAAACAAATGGTTTCCCGTCTGTAATTTCTAGCCAATGTCAAAGCTTTTAATAAAACTTCATAATTAGTGTTTGTATAAATTCTTCATTTCCAATGCAAACTTTGATTAGCGATAACTTGAAATCCACTTGTGCTCCAAATTTCATTTTTCTTTTAAAATAAAGCTCATGGAATTCTTCAAAAATTATGTAATCATGTATTTGTCTTCAAAATCTCGCCTTAATGGTTTAAATCGCCATTTAAGTCTAAGTGTTCATTTGGTGAAAGAGTTTGGGTTATTTCTTCAATTACTTGTTGCGTTATATTCTCTCTTTCATGATCTCAGGTTAAATCCTCGGTCGAAAAATGGAAAAGTAAATTCATATGAATATATAACTATTTTCCTTGAGATATCCTTCTCAGTAGCAAACAAATGGTTTCCCGTCTGTAATTTCTAGCCAATGTCAAAGCTTTTAATAAAACTTCATAATTAGTGTTTGTATAAATTCTTCATTTCCAATGCAAACTTTGATTAGCGATAACTTGAAATCCACTTGTGCTCCAAATTTCATTTTTCTTTTAAAATAAAGCTCATGGAATTCTTCAAAAATTATGTAATCATGTATTTGTCTTCAAAATCTCGCCTTAATGGTTTAAATCGCCATTTAAGTCTAAGTGTTCATTTGGTGAAAGAGTTTGGGTTATTTCTTCAATTACTTGTTGCGTTATATTCTCTCTTTCATGATCTCAGGTTAAATCCTCGGTCGAAAAATGGAAAAGTAAATTCATATGAATATATAACTATTTTCCTTGAGATATCCTTCTCAGTAGCAAACAAATGGTTTCCCGTCTGTAATTTCTAGCCAATGTCAAAGCTTTTAATAAAACTTCATAATTAGTGTTTGTATAAATTCTTCATTTCCAATGCAAACTTTGATTAGCGATAACTTGAAATCCACTTGTGCTCCAAATTTCATTTTTCTTTTAAAATAAAGCTCATGGAATTCTTCAAAAATTATGTAATCATGTATTTGTCTTCAAAATCTCGCCTTAATGGTTTAAATCGCCATTTAAGTCTAAGTGTTCATTTGGTGAAAGAGTTTGGGTTATTTCTTCAATTACTTGTTGCGTTATATTCTCTCTTTCATGATCTCAGGTTAAATCCTCGGTCGAAAAATGGAAAAGTAAATTCATATGAATATATAACTATTTTCCTTGAGATATCCTTCTCAGTAGCAAACAAATGGTTTCCCGTCTGTAATTTCTAGCCAATGTCAAAGCTTTTAATAAAACTTCATAATTAGTGTTTGTATAAATTCTTCATTTCCAATGCAAACTTTGATTAGCGATAACTTGAAATCCACTTGTGCTCCAAATTTCATTTTTCTTTTAAAATAAAGCTCATGGAATTCTTCAAAAATTATGTAATCATGTATTTGTCTTCAAAATCTCGCCTTAATGGTTTAAATCGCCATTTAAGTCTAAGTGTTCATTTGGTGAAAGAGTTTGGGTTATTTCTTCAATTACTTGTTGCGTTATATTCTCTCTTTCATGATCTCAGGTTAAATCCTCGGTCGAAAAATGGAAAAGTAAATTCATATGAATATATAACTATTTTCCTTGAGATATCCTTCTCAGTAGCAAACAAATGGTTTCCCGTCTGTAATTTCTAGCCAATGTCAAAGCTTTTAATAAAACTTCATAATTAGTGTTTGTATAAATTCTTCATTTCCAATGCAAACTTTGATTAGCGATAACTTGAAATCCACTTGTGCTCCAAATTTCATTTTTCTTTTAAAATAAAGCTCATGGAATTCTTCAAAAATTATGTAATCATGTATTTGTCTTCAAAATCTCGCCTTAATGGTTTAAATCGCCATTTAAGTCTAAGTGTTCATTTGGTGAAAGAGTTTGGGTTATTTCTTCAATTACTTGTTGCGTTATATTCTCTCTTTCATGATCTCAGGTTAAATCCTCGGTCGAAAAATGGAAAAGTAAATTCATATGAATATATAACTATTTTCCTTGAGATATCCTTCTCAGTAGCAAACAAATGGTTTCCCGTCTGTAATTTCTAGCCAATGTCAAAGCTTTTAATAAAACTTCATAATTAGTGTTTGTATAAATTCTTCATTTCCAATGCAAACTTTGATTAGCGATAACTTGAAATCCACTTGTGCTCCAAATTTCATTTTTCTTTTAAAATAAAGCTCATGGAATTCTTCAAAAATTATGTAATCCTTGTATTTGTCTTCAAAATCTCGCCTTAATGGTTTAAATCGCCATTTAAGTCTAAGTGTTCATTTGGTGAAAGAGTTTGGGTTATTTCTTCAATTACTTGTTGCGTTATATTCTCTCTTTCATGATCTCAGGTTAAATCCTCGGTCGAAAAATGGAAAAGTAAATTCATATGAATATATAACTATTTTCCTTGAGATATCCTTCTCAGTAGCAAACAAATGGTTTCCCGTCTGTAATTTCTAGCCAATGTCAAAGCTTTTAATAAAACTTCATAATTAGTGTTTGTATAAATTCTTCATTTCCAATGCAAACTTTGATTAGCGATAACTTGAAATCCACTTGTGCTCCAAATTTCATTTTTCTTTTAAAATAAAGCTCATGGAATTCTTCAAAAATTTCATGTATTTGTCTTCAAAATCTCGCCTTAATGGTTTAAATCGCCATTTAAGTCTAAGTGTTCATTTGGTGAAAGAGTTTGGGTTATTTCTTCAATTACTTGTTGCGTTATATTCTCTCTTTCATGATCTCAGGTTAAATCCTCGGTCGAAAAATGGAAAAGTAAATTCATATGAATATATAACTATTTTCCTTGAGATATCCTTCTCAGTAGCAAACAAATGGTTTCCCGTCTGTAATTTCTAGCCAATGTCAAAGCTTTTAATAAAACTTCATAATTAGTGTTTGTATAAATTCTTCATTTCCAATGCAAACTTTGATTAGCGATAACTTGAAATCCACTTGTGCTCCAAATTTCATTTTTCTTTTAAAATAAAGCTCATGGAATTCTTCAAAAATTATGTAATCATGTATTTGTCTTCAAAATCTCGCCTTAATGGTTTAAATCGCCATTTAAGTCTAAGTGTTCATTTGGTGAAAGAGTTTGGGTTATTTCTTCAATTACTTGTTGCGTTATATTCTCTCTTTCATGATCTCAGGTTAAATCCTCGGTCGAAAAATGGAAAAGTAAATTCATATGAATATATAACTATTTTCCTTGAGATATCCTTCTCAGTAGCAAACAAATGGTTTCCCGTCTGTAATTTCTAGCCAATGTCAAAGCTTTTAATAAAACTTCATAATTAGTGTTTGTATAAATTCTTCATTTCCAATGCAAACTTTGATTAGCGATAACTTGAAATCCACTTGTGCTCCAAATTTCATTTTTCTTTTAAAATAAAGCTCATGGAATTCTTCAAAAATTATGTAATCATGTATTTGTCTTCAAAATCTCGCCTTAATGGTTTAAATCGCCATTTAAGTCTAAGTGTTCATTTGGTGAAAGAGTTTGGGTTATTTCTTCAATTACTTGTTGCGTTATATTCTCTCTTTCATGATCTCAGGTTAAATCCTCGGTCGAAAAATGGAAAAGTAAATTCATATGAATATATAACTATTTTCCTTGAGATATCCTTCTCAGTAGCAAACAAATGGTTTCCCGTCTGTAATTTCTAGCCAATGTCAAAGCTTTTAATAAAACTTCATAATTAGTGTTTGTATAAATTCTTCATTTCCAATGCAAACTTTGATTAGCGATAACTTGAAATCCACTTGTGCTCCAAATTTCATTTTTCTTTTAAAATAAAGCTCATGGAATTCTTCAAAAATTATGTAATCATGTATTTGTCTTCAAAATCTCGCCTTAATGGTTTAAATCGCCATTTAAGTCTAAGTGTTCATTTGGTGAAAGAGTTTGGGTTATTTCTTCAATTACTTGTTGCGTTATATTCTCTCTTTCATGATCTCAGGTTAAATCCTCGGTCGAAAAATGGAAAAGTAAATTCATATGAATATATAACTATTTTCCTTGAGATATCCTTCTCAGTAGCAAACAAATGGTTTCCCGTCTGTAATTTCTAGCCAATGTCAAAGCTTTTAATAAAACTTCATAATTAGTGTTTGTATAAATTCTTCATTTCCAATGCAAACTTTGATTAGCGATAACTTGAAATCCACTTGTGCTCCAAATTTCATTTTTCTTTTAAAATAAAGCTCATGGAATTCTTCAAAAATTATGTAATCATGTATTTGTCTTCAAAATCTCGCCTTAATGGTTTAAATCGCCATTTAAGTCTAAGTGTTCATTTGGTGAAAGAGTTTGGGTTATTTCTTCAATTACTTGTTGCGTTATATTCTCTCTTTCATGATCTCAGGTTAAATCCTCGGTCGAAAAATGGAAAAGTAAATTCATATGAATATATAACTATTTTCCTTGAGATATCCTTCTCAGTAGCAAACAAATGGTTTCCCGTCTGTAATTTCTAGCCAATGTCAAAGCTTTTAATAAAACTTCATAATTAGTGTTTGTATAAATTCTTCATTTCCAATGCAAACTTTGATTAGCGATAACTTGAAATCCACTTGTGCTCCAAATTTCATTTTTCTTTTAAAATAAAGCTCATGGAATTCTTCAAAAATTATGTAATCATGTATTTGTCTTCAAAATCTCGCCTTAATGGTTTAAATCGCCATTTAAGTCTAAGTGTTCATTTGGTGAAAGAGTTTGGGTTATTTCTTCAATTACTTGTTGCGTTATATTCTCTCTTTCATGATCTCAGGTTAAATCCTCGGTCGAAAAATGGAAAAGTAAATTCATATGAATATATAACTATTTTCCTTGAGATATCCTTCTCAGTAGCAAACAAATGGTTTCCCGTCTGTAATTTCTAGCCAATGTCAAAGCTTTTAATAAAACTTCATAATTAGTGTTTGTATAAATTCTTCATTTCCAATGCAAACTTTGATTAGCGATAACTTGAAATCCACTTGTGCTCCGAATTTCATTTTTCTTTTAAAATAAAGCTCACGGAATTCTTCAAAAATTATGTAATCATGTATTTGTCTTCAAAATCTCGCCTTAATGGTTTAAATCGCCATTTAAGTCTAAGTGTTCATTTGGTGAAAGAGTTTGGGTTATTTCTTCAATTACTTGTTGCGTTATATTCTCTCTTTCATGATCTCAGGTTAAATCCTCGGTCGAAAAATGGAAAAGTAAATTCATATGAATATATAACTATTTTCCTTGAGATATCCTTCTCAGTAGCAAACAAATGGTTTCCCGTCTGTAATTTCTAGCCAATGTCAAAGCTTTTAATAAAACTTCATAATTAGTGTTTGTATAAATTCTTCATTTCCAATGCAAACTTTGATTAGCGATAACTTGAAATCCACTTGTGCTCCAAATTTCATTTTTCTTTTAAAATAAAGCTCATGGAATTCTTCAAAAATTATGTAATCATGTATTTGTCTTCAAAATCTCGCCTTAATGGTTTAAATCGCCATTTAAGTCTAAGTGTTCATTTGGTGAAAGAGTTTGGGTTATTTCTTCAATTACTTGTTGCGTTATATTCTCTCTTTCATGATCTCAGGTTAAATCCTCGGTCGAAAAATGGAAAAGTAAATTCATATGAATATATAACTATTTTCCTTGAGATATCCTTCTCAGTAGCAAACAAATGGTTTCCCGTCTGTAATTTCTAGCCAATGTCAAAGCTTTTAATAAAACTTCATAATTAGTGTTTGTATAAATTCTTCATTTCCAATGCAAACTTTGATTAGCGATAACTTGAAATCCACTTGTGCTCCAAATTTCATTTTTCTTTTAAAATAAAGCTCATGGAATTCTTCAAAAATTATGTAATCATGTATTTGTCTTCAAAATCTCGCCTTAATGGTTTAAATCGCCATTTAAGTCTAAGTGTTCATTTGGTGAAAGAGTTTGGGTTATTTCTTCAATTACTTGTTGCGTTATATTCTCTCTTTCATGATCTCAGGTTAAATCCTCGGTCGAAAAATGGAAAAGTAAATTCATATGAATATATAACTATTTTCCTTGAGATATCCTTCTCAGTAGCAAACAAATGGTTTCCCGTCTGTAATTTCTAGCCAATGTCAAAGCTTTTAATAAAACTTCATAATTAGTGTTTGTATAAATTCTTCATTTCCAATGCAAACTTTGATTAGCGATAACTTGAAATCCACTTGTGCTCCGAATTTCATTTTTATTTTAAAATAAAGCTCACGGAATTCTTCAAAAATTATGTAATCATGTATTTGTCTTCAAAATCTCGCCTTAATGGTTTAAATCGCCATTTAAGTCTAAGTGTTCATTTGGTGAAAGAGTTTGGGTTATTTCTTCAATTACTTGTTGCGTTATATTCTCTCTTTCATGATCTCAGGTTAAATCCTCGGTCGAAAAATGGAAAAGTAAATTCATATGAATATATAACTATTTTCCTTGAGATATCCTTCTCAGTAGCAAACAAATGGTTTCCCGTCTGTAATTTCTAGCCAATGTCAAAGCTTTTAATAAAACTTCATAATTAGTGTTTGTATAAATTCTTCATTTCCAATGCAAACTTTGATTAGCGATAACTTGAAATCCACTTGTGCTCCAAATTTCATTTTTCTTTTAAAATAAAGCTCATGGAATTCTTCAAAAATTATGTAATCATGTATTTGTCTTCAAAATCTCGCCTTAATGGTTTAAATCGCCATTTAAGTCTAAGTGTTCATTTGGTGAAAGAGTTTGGGTTATTTCTTCAATTACTTGTTGCGTTATATTCTCTCTTTCATGATCTCAGGTTAAATCCTCGGTCGAAAAATGGAAAAGTAAATTCATATGAATATATAACTATTTTCCTTGAGATATCCTTCTCAGTAGCAAACAAATGGTTTCCCGTCTGTAATTTCTAGCCAATGTCAAAGCTTTTAATAAAACTTCATAATTAGTGTTTGTATAAATTCTTCATTTCCAATGCAAACTTTGATTAGCGATAACTTGAAATCCACTTGTGCTCCAAATTTCATTTTTCTTTTAAAATAAAGCTCATGGAATTCTTCAAAAATTTCATGTATTTGTCTTCAAAATCTCGCCTTAATGGTTTAAATCGCCATTTAAGTCTAAGTGTTCATTTGGTGAAAGAGTTTGGGTTATTTCTTCAATTACTTGTTGCGTTATATTCTCTCTTTCATGATCTCAGGTTAAATCCTCGGTCGAAAAATGGAAAAGTAAATTCATATGAATATATAACTATTTTCCTTGAGATATCCTTCTCAGTAGCAAACAAATGGTTTCCCGTCTGTAATTTCTAGCCAATGTCAAAGCTTTTAATAAAACTTCATAATTAGTGTTTGTATAAATTCTTCATTTCCAATGCAAACTTTGATTAGCGATAACTTGAAATCCACTTGTGCTCCAAATTTCATTTTTCTTTTAAAATAAAGCTCATGGAATTCTTCAAAAATTTCATGTATTTGTCTTCAAAATCTCGCCTTAATGGTTTAAATCGCCATTTAAGTCTAAGTGTTCATTTGGTGAAAGAGTTTGGGTTATTTCTTCAATTACTTGTTGCGTTATATTCTCTCTTTCATGATCTCAGGTTAAATCCTCGGTCGAAAAATGGAAAAGTAAATTCATATGAATATATAACTATTTTCCTTGAGATATCCTTCTCAGTAGCAAACAAATGGTTTCCCGTCTGTAATTTCTAGCCAATGTCAAAGCTTTTAATAAAACTTCATAATTAGTGTTTGTATAAATTCTTCATTTCCAATGCAAACTTTGATTAGCGATAACTTGAAATCCACTTGTGCTCCAAATTTCATTTTTCTTTTAAAATAAAGCTCATGGAATTCTTCAAAAATTTCATGTATTTGTCTTCAAAATCTCGCCTTAATGGTTTAAATCGCCATTTAAGTCTAAGTGTTCATTTGGTGAAAGAGTTTGGGTTATTTCTTCAATTACTTGTTGCGTTATATTCTCTCTTTCATGATCTCAGGTTAAATCCTCGGTCGAAAAATGGAAAAGTAAATTCATATGAATATATAACTATTTTCCTTGAGATATCCTTCTCAGTAGCAAACAAATGGTTTCCCGTCTGTAATTTCTAGCCAATGTCAAAGCTTTTAATAAAACTTCATAATTAGTGTTTGTATAAATTCTTCATTTCCAATGCAAACTTTGATTAGCGATAACTTGAAATCCACTTGTGCTCCAAATTTCATTTTTCTTTTAAAATAAAGCTCATGGAATTCTTCAAAAATTATGTAATCATGTATTTGTCTTCAAAATCTCGCCTTAATGGTTTAAATCGCCATTTAAGTCTAAGTGTTCATTTGGTGAAAGAGTTTGGGTTATTTCTTCAATTACTTGTTGCGTTATATTCTCTCTTTCATGATCTCAGGTTAAATCCTCGGTCGAAAAATGGAAAAGTAAATTCATATGAATATATAACTATTTTCCTTGAGATATCCTTCTCAGTAGCAAACAAATGGTTTCCCGTCTGTAATTTCTAGCCAATGTCAAAGCTTTTAATAAAACTTCATAATTAGTGTTTGTATAAATTCTTCATTTCCAATGCAAACTTTGATTAGCGATAACTTGAAATCCACTTGTGCTCCAAATTTCATTTTTCTTTTAAAATAAAGCTCATGGAATTCTTCAAAAATTATGTAATCATGTATTTGTCTTCAAAATCTCGCCTTAATGGTTTAAATCGCCATTTAAGTCTAAGTGTTCATTTGGTGAAAGAGTTTGGGTTATTTCTTCAATTACTTGTTGCGTTATATTCTCTCTTTCATGATCTCAGGTTAAATCCTCGGTCGAAAAATGGAAAAGTAAATTCATATGAATATATAACTATTTTCCTTGAGATATCCTTCTCAGTAGCAAACAAATGGTTTCCCGTCTGTAATTTCTAGCCAATGTCAAAGCTTTTAATAAAACTTCATAATTAGTGTTTGTATAAATTCTTCATTTCCAATGCAAACTTTGATTAGCGATAACTTGAAATCCACTTGTGCTCCAAATTTCATTTTTCTTTTAAAATAAAGCTCATGGAATTCTTCAAAAATTTCATGTATTTGTCTTCAAAATCTCGCCTTAATGGTTTAAATCGCCATTTAAGTCTAAGTGTTCATTTGGTGAAAGAGTTTGGGTTATTTCTTCAATTACTTGTTGCGTTATATTCTCTCTTTCATGATCTCAGGTTAAATCCTCGGTCGAAAAATGGAAAAGTAAATTCATATGAATATATAACTATTTTCCTTGAGATATCCTTCTCAGTAGCAAACAAATGGTTTCCCGTCTGTAATTTCTAGCCAATGTCAAAGCTTTTAATAAAACTTCATAATTAGTGTTTGTATAAATTCTTCATTTCCAATGCAAACTTTGATTAGCGATAACTTGAAATCCACTTGTGCTCCAAATTTCATTTTTCTTTTAAAATAAAGCTCATGGAATTCTTCAAAAATTTCATGTATTTGTCTTCAAAATCTCGCCTTAATGGTTTAAATCGCCATTTAAGTCTAAGTGTTCATTTGGTGAAAGAGTTTGGGTTATTTCTTCAATTACTTGTTGCGTTATATTCTCTCTTTCATGATCTCAGGTTAAATCCTCGGTCGAAAAATGGAAAAGTAAATTCATATGAATATATAACTATTTTCCTTGAGATATCCTTCTCAGTAGCAAACAAATGGTTTCCCGTCTGTAATTTCTAGCCAATGTCAAAGCTTTTAATAAAACTTCATAATTAGTGTTTGTATAAATTCTTCATTTCCAATGCAAACTTTGATTAGCGATAACTTGAAATCCACTTGTGCTCCAAATTTCATTATTCTTTTAAAATAAAGCTCATGGAATTCTTCAAAAATTATGTAATCATGTATTTGTCTTCAAAATCTCGCCTTAATGGTTTAAATCGCCATTTAAGTCTAAGTGTTCATTTGGTGAAAGAGTTTGGGTTATTTCTTCAATTACTTGTTGCGTTATATTCTCTCTTTCATGATCTCAGGTTAAATCCTCGGTCGAAAAATGGAAAAGTAAATTCATATGAATATATAACTATTTTCCTTGAGATATCCTTCTCAGTAGCAAACAAATGGTTTCCCGTCTGTAATTTCTAGCCAATGTCAAAGCTTTTAATAAAACTTCATAATTAGTGTTTGTATAAATTCTTCATTTCCAATGCAAACTTTGATTAGCGATAACTTGAAATCCACTTGTGCTCCGAATTTCATTTTTCTTTTAAAATAAAGCTCACGGAATTCTTCAAAAATTATGTAATCATGTATTTGTCTTCAAAATCTCGCCTTAATGGTTTAAATCGCCATTTAAGTCTAAGTGTTCATTTGGTGAAAGAGTTTGGGTTATTTCTTCAATTACTTGTTGCGTTATATTCTCTCTTTCATGATCTCAGGTTAAATCCTCGGTCGAAAAATGGAAAAGTAAATTCATATGAATATATAACTATTTTCCTTGAGATATCCTTCTCAGTAGCAAACAAATGGTTTCCCGTCTGTAATTTCTAGCCAATGTCAAAGCTTTTAATAAAACTTCATAATTAGTGTTTGTATAAATTCTTCATTTCCAATGCAAACTTTGATTAGCGATAACTTGAAATCCACTTGTGCTCCGAATTTCATTTTTCTTTTAAAATAAAGCTCACGGAATTCTTCAAAAATTATGTAATCATGTATTTGTCTTCAAAATCTCGCCTTAATGGTTTAAATCGCCATTTAAGTCTAAGTGTTCATTTGGTGAAAGAGTTTGGGTTATTTCTTCAATTACTTGTTGCGTTATATTCTCTCTTTCATGATCTCAGGTTAAATCCTCGGTCGAAAAATGGAAAAGTAAATTCATATGAATATATAACTATTTTCCTTGAGATATCCTTCTCAGTAGCAAACAAATGGTTTCCCGTCTGTAATTTCTAGCCAATGTCAAAGCTTTTAATAAAACTTCATAATTAGTGTTTGTATAAATTCTTCATTTCCAATGCAAACTTTGATTAGCGATAACTTGAAATCCACTTGTGCTCCAAATTTCATTTTTCTTTTAAAATAAAGCTCATGGAATTCTTCAAAAATTATGTAATCATGTATTTGTCTTCAAAATCTCGCCTTAATGGTTTAAATCGCCATTTAAGTCTAAGTGTTCATTTGGTGAAAGAGTTTGGGTTATTTCTTCAATTACTTGTTGCGTTATATTCTCTCTTTCATGATCTCAGGTTAAATCCTCGGTCGAAAAATGGAAAAGTAAATTCATATGAATATATAACTATTTTCCTTGAGATATCCTTCTCAGTAGCAAACAAATGGTTTCCCGTCTGTAATTTCTAGCCAATGTCAAAGCTTTTAATAAAACTTCATAATTAGTGTTTGTATAAATTCTTCATTTCCAATGCAAACTTTGATTAGCGATAACTTGAAATCCACTTGTGCTCCAAATTTCATTTTTCTTTTAAAATAAAGCTCATGGAATTCTTCAAAAATTTCATGTATTTGTCTTCAAAATCTCGCCTTAATGGTTTAAATCGCCATTTAAGTCTAAGTGTTCATTTGGTGAAAGAGTTTGGGTTATTTCTTCAATTACTTGTTGCGTTATATTCTCTCTTTCATGATCTCAGGTTAAATCCTCGGTCGAAAAATGGAAAAGTAAATTCATATGAATATATAACTATTTTCCTTGAGATATCCTTCTCAGTAGCAAACAAATGGTTTCCCGTCTGTAATTTCTAGCCAATGTCAAAGCTTTTAATAAAACTTCATAATTAGTGTTTGTATAAATTCTTCATTTCCAATGCAAACTTTGATTAGCGATAACTTGAAATCCACTTGTGCTCCAAATTTCATTTTTCTTTTAAAATAAAGCTCATGGAATTCTTCAAAAATTTCATGTATTTGTCTTCAAAATCTCGCCTTAATGGTTTAAATCGCCATTTAAGTCTAAGTGTTCATTTGGTGAAAGAGTTTGGGTTATTTCTTCAATTACTTGTTGCGTTATATTCTCTCTTTCATGATCTCAGGTTAAATCCTCGGTCGAAAAATGGAAAAGTAAATTCATATGAATATATAACTATTTTCCTTGAGATATCCTTCTCAGTAGCAAACAAATGGTTTCCCGTCTGTAATTTCTAGCCAATGTCAAAGCTTTTAATAAAACTTCATAATTAGTGTTTGTATAAATTCTTCATTTCCAATGCAAACTTTGATTAGCGATAACTTGAAATCCACTTGTGCTCCAAATTTCATTTTTCTTTTAAAATAAAGCTCATGGAATTCTTCAAAAATTATGTAATCATGTATTTGTCTTCAAAATCTCGCCTTAATGGTTTAAATCGCCATTTAAGTCTAAGTGTTCATTTGGTGAAAGAGTTTGGGTTATTTCTTCAATTACTTGTTGCGTTATATTCTCTCTTTCATGATCTCAGGTTAAATCCTCGGTCGAAAAATGGAAAAGTAAATTCATATGAATATATAACTATTTTCCTTGAGATATCCTTCTCAGTAGCAAACAAATGGTTTCCCGTCTGTAATTTCTAGCCAATGTCAAAGCTTTTAATAAAACTTCATAATTAGTGTTTGTATAAATTCTTCATTTCCAATGCAAACTTTGATTAGCGATAACTTGAAATCCACTTGTGCTCCAAATTTCATTTTTCTTTTAAAATAAAGCTCATGGAATTCTTCAAAAATTATGTAATCATGTATTTGTCTTCAAAATCTCGCCTTAATGGTTTAAATCGCCATTTAAGTCTAAGTGTTCATTTGGTGAAAGAGTTTGGGTTATTTCTTCAATTACTTGTTGCGTTATATTCTCTCTTTCATGATCTCAGGTTAAATCCTCGGTCGAAAAATGGAAAAGTAAATTCATATGAATATATAACTATTTTCCTTGAGATATCCTTCTCAGTAGCAAACAAATGGTTTCCCGTCTGTAATTTCTAGCCAATGTCAAAGCTTTTAATAAAACTTCATAATTAGTGTTTGTATAAATTCTTCATTTCCAATGCAAACTTTGATTAGCGATAACTTGAAATCCACTTGTGCTCCAAATTTCATTTTTCTTTTAAAATAAAGCTCATGGAATTCTTCAAAAATTATGTAATCATGTATTTGTCTTCAAAATCTCGCCTTAATGGTTTAAATCGCCATTTAAGTCTAAGTGTTCATTTGGTGAAAGAGTTTGGGTTATTTCTTCAATTACTTGTTGCGTTATATTCTCTCTTTCATGATCTCAGGTTAAATCCTCGGTCGAAAAATGGAAAAGTAAATTCATATGAATATATAACTATTTTCCTTGAGATATCCTTCTCAGTAGCAAACAAATGGTTTCCCGTCTGTAATTTCTAGCCAATGTCAAAGCTTTTAATAAAACTTCATAATTAGTGTTTGTATAAATTCTTCATTTCCAATGCAAACTTTGATTAGCGATAACTTGAAATCCACTTGTGCTCCAAATTTCATTTTTCTTTTAAAATAAAGCTCATGGAATTCTTCAAAAATTATTAATCATGTATTTGTCTTCAAAATCTCGCCTTAATGGTTTAAATCGCCATTTAAGTCTAAGTGTTCATTTGGTGAAAGAGTTTGGGTTATTTCTTCAATTACTTGTTGCGTTATATTCTCTCTTTCATGATCTCAGGTTAAATCCTCGGTCGAAAAATGGAAAAGTAAATTCATATGAATATATAACTATTTTCCTTGAGATATCCTTCTCAGTAGCAAACAAATGGTTTCCCGTCTGTAATTTCTAGCCAATGTCAAAGCTTTTAATAAAACTTCATAATTAGTGTTTGTATAAATTCTTCATTTCCAATGCAAACTTTGATTAGCGATAACTTGAAATCCACTTGTGCTCCAAATTTCATTTTTCTTTTAAAATAAAGCTCATGGAATTCTTCAAAAATTATGTAATCATGTATTTGTCTTCAAAATCTCGCCTTAATGGTTTAAATCGCCATTTAAGTCTAAGTGTTCATTTGGTGAAAGAGTTTGGGTTATTTCTTCAATTACTTGTTGCGTTATATTCTCTCTTTCATGATCTCAGGTTAAATCCTCGGTCGAAAAATGGAAAAGTAAATTCATATGAATATATAACTATTTTCCTTGAGATATCCTTCTCAGTAGCAAACAAATGGTTTCCCGTCTGTAATTTCTAGCCAATGTCAAAGCTTTTAATAAAACTTCATAATTAGTGTTTGTATAAATTCTTCATTTCCAATGCAAACTTTGATTAGCGATAACTTGAAATCCACTTGTGCTCCAAATTTCATTTTTCTTTTAAAATAAAGCTCATGGAATTCTTCAAAAATTATGTAATCATGTATTTGTCTTCAAAATCTCGCCTTAATGGTTTAAATCGCCATTTAAGTCTAAGTGTTCATTTGGTGAAAGAGTTTGGGTTATTTCTTCAATTACTTGTTGCGTTATATTCTCTCTTTCATGATCTCAGGTTAAATCCTCGGTCGAAAAATGGAAAAGTAAATTCATATGAATATATAACTATTTTCCTTGAGATATCCTTCTCAGTAGCAAACAAATGGTTTCCCGTCTGTAATTTCTAGCCAATGTCAAAGCTTTTAATAAAACTTCATAATTAGTGTTTGTATAAATTCTTCATTTCCAATGCAAACTTTGATTAGCGATAACTTGAAATCCACTTGTGCTCCAAATTTCATTTTTCTTTTAAAATAAAGCTCATGGAATTCTTCAAAAATTATGTAATCATGTATTTGTCTTCAAAATCTCGCCTTAATGGTTTAAATCGCCATTTAAGTCTAAGTGTTCATTTGGTGAAAGAGTTTGGGTTATTTCTTCAATTACTTGTTGCGTTATATTCTCTCTTTCATGATCTCAGGTTAAATCCTCGGTCGAAAAATGGAAAAGTAAATTCATATGAATATATAACTATTTTCCTTGAGATATCCTTCTCAGTAGCAAACAAATGGTTTCCCGTCTGTAATTTCTAGCCAATGTCAAAGCTTTTAATAAAACTTCATAATTAGTGTTTGTATAAATTCTTCATTTCCAATGCAAACTTTGATTAGCGATAACTTGAAATCCACTTGTGCTCCAAATTTCATTTTTCTTTTAAAATAAAGCTCATGGAATTCTTCAAAAATTATGTAATCATGTATTTGTCTTCAAAATCTCGCCTTAATGGTTTAAATCGCCATTTAAGTCTAAGTGTTCATTTGGTGAAAGAGTTTGGGTTATTTCTTCAATTACTTGTTGCGTTATATTCTCTCTTTCATGATCTCAGGTTAAATCCTCGGTCGAAAAATGGAAAAGTAAATTCATATGAATATATAACTATTTTCCTTGAGATATCCTTCTCAGTAGCAAACAAATGGTTTCCCGTCTGTAATTTCTAGCCAATGTCAAAGCTTTTTAATAAAACTTCATAATTAGTGTTTGTATAAATTCTTCATTTCCAATGCAAACTTTGATTAGCGATAACTTGAAATCCACTTGTGCTCCAAATTTCATTTTTCTTTTAAAATAAAGCTCATGGAATTCTTAAAAATTTATGTAATCATGTATTTGTCTTCAAAATCTCGCCTTAATGGTTTAAATCGCCATTTAAGTCTAAGTGTTCATTTGGTGAAAGAGTTTGGGTTATTTCTTCAATTACTTGTTGCGTTATATTCTCTCTTTCATGATCTCAGGTTAAATCCTCGGTCGAAAAATGGAAAAGTAAATTCATATGAATATATAACTATTTTCCTTGAGATATCCTTCTCAGTAGCAAACAAATGGTTTCCCGTCTGTAATTTCTAGCCAATGTCAAAGCTTTTAATAAAACTTCATAATTAGTGTTTGTATAAATTCTTCATTTCCAATGCAAACTTTGATTAGCGATAACTTGAAATCCACTTGTGCTCCAAATTTCATTTTTCTTTTAAAATAAAGCTCATGGAATTCTTCAAAAATTATTGTAATCATGTATTTGTCTTCAAAATCTCGCCTTAATGGTTTAAATCGCCATTTAAGTCTAAGTGTTCATTTGGTGAAAGAGTTTGGGTTATTTCTTCAATTACTTGTTGCGTTATATTCTCTCTTTCATGATCTCAGGTTAAATCCTCGGTCGAAAAATGGAAAAGTAAATTCATATGAATATATAACTATTTTCCTTGAGATATCCTTCTCAGTAGCAAACAAATGGTTTCCCGTCTGTAATTTCTAGCCAATGTCAAAGCTTTTAATAAAACTTCATAATTAGTGTTTGTATAAATTCTTCATTTCCAATGCAAACTTTGATTAGCGATAACTTGAAATCCACTTGTGCTCCAAATTTCATTTTTCTTTTAAAATAAAGCTCATGGAATTCTTCAAAAATTATGTAATCATGTATTTGTCTTCAAAATCTCGCCTTAATGGTTTAAATCGCCATTTAAGTCTAAGTGTTCATTTGGTGAAAGAGTTTGGGTTATTTCTTCAATTACTTGTTGCGTTATATTCTCTCTTTCATGATCTCAGGTTAAATCCTCGGTCGAAAAATGGAAAAGTAAATTCATATGAATATATAACTATTTTCCTTGAGATATCCTTCTCAGTAGCAAACAAATGGTTTCCCGTCTGTAATTTCTAGCCAATGTCAAAGCTTTTAATAAAACTTCATAATTAGTGTTTGTATAAATTCTTTCATTTCCAATGCAAACTTTGATTAGCGATAACTTGAAATCCACTTGTGCTCCAAATTTCATTTTTCTTTTAAAATAAAGCTCATGGAATTCTTCAAAAATTATGTAATCATGTATTTGTCTTCAAAATCTCGCCTTAATGGTTTAAATCGCCATTTAAGTCTAAGTGTTCATTTGGTGAAAGAGTTTGGGTTATTTCTTCAATTACTTGTTGCGTTATATTCTCTCTTTCATGATCTCAGGTTAAATCCTCGGTCGAAAAATGTAAAAGTAAATTCATATGAATATATAACTATTTTCCTTGAGATATCCTTCTCAGTAGCAAACAAATGGTTCCCGTCTGTAATTTCTAGCCAATGTCAAAGCTTTTAATAAAACTTCATAATTAGTGTTTGTATAAATTCTTCATTTCCAATGCAAACTTTGATTAGCGATAACTTGAAATCCACTTGTGCTCCAAATTTCATTTTTCTTTTAAAATAAAGCTCATGGAATTCTTCAAAAATTATGTAATCATGTATTTGTCTTCAAAATCTCGCCTTAATGGTTTAAATCGCCATTTAAGTCTAAGTGTTCATTTGGTGAAAGAGTTTGGGTTATTTCTTCAATTACTTGTTGCGTTATATTCTCTCTTTCATGATCTCAGGTTAAATCCTCGGTCGAAAAATGTAAAAGTAAATTCATATGAATATATAACTATTTTCCTTGAGATATCCTTCTCAGTAGCAAACAAATGGTTTCCCGTCTGTAATTTCTAGCCAATGTCAAAGCTTTTAATAAAACTTCATAATTAGTGTTTGTATAAATTCTTCATTTCCAATGCAAACTTTGATTAGCGATAACTTGAAATCCACTTGTGCTCCAAATTTCATTTTTTCTTTTAAAATAAAGCTCATGGAATTCTTCAAAAATTATGTAATCATGTATTTGTCTTCAAAATCTCGCCTTAATGTTTAAATCGCCATTTAAGTCTAAGTGTTCATTTGGTGAAAGAGTTTGGGTTATTTCTTCAATTACTTGTTGCGTTATATTCTCTCTTTCATGATCTCAGGTTAAATCCTCGGTCGAAAAATGGAAAAGTAAATTCATATGAATATATA
Source organism: Lytechinus pictus (assembly GCF_037042905.1). Taxonomy (NCBI): domain Eukaryota; kingdom Metazoa; phylum Echinodermata; class Echinoidea; order Temnopleuroida; family Toxopneustidae; genus Lytechinus; species Lytechinus pictus. The sequence goes on along the minus strand of NW_026974213.1, from coordinate 97,496 downwards.
ACTATTTTCCTTGAGATATCCTTCTCAGTAGCAAACAAATGGTTTCCCGTCTGTAATTTCTAGCCAATGTCAAAGCTTTTAATAAAACTTCATAATTAGTGTTTGTATAAATTCTTCATTTCCAATGCAAACTTTGATTAGCGATAACTTGAAATCCACTTGTGCTCCAAATTTCATTTTTCTTTTAAAATAAAGCTCATGGAATTCTTCAAAAATTATGTAATCATGTATTTGTCTTCAAAATCTCGCCTTAATGGTTTAAATCGCCATTTAAGTCTAAGTGTTCATTTGGTGAAAGAGTTTGGGTTATTTCTTCAATTACTTGTTGCGTTATATTCTCTCTTTCATGATCTCAGGTTAAATCCTCGGTCGAAAAATGGAAAAGTAAATTCATATGAATATATAACTATTTTCCTTGAGATATCCTTCTCAGTAGCAAACAAATGGTTTCCCGTCTGTAATTTCTAGCCAATGTCAAAGCTTTTAATAAAACTTCATAATTAGTGTTTGTATAAATTCTTCATTTCCAATGCAAACTTTGATTAGCGATAACTTGAAATCCACTTGTGCTCCAAATTTCATTTTTCTTTTAAAATAAAGCTCATGGAATTCTTCAAAAATTATGTAATCATGTATTTGTCTTCAAAATCTCGCCTTAATGGTTTAAATCGCCATTTAAGTCTAAGTGTTCATTTGGTGAAAGAGTTTGGGTTATTTCTTCAATTACTTGTTGCGTTATATTCTCTCTTTCATGATCTCAGGTTAAATCCTCGGTCGAATTCATATGAATATATAACTATTTTCCTTGAGATATCCTTCTCAGTAGCAAACAAATGGTTTCCCGTCTGTAATTTCTAGCCAATGTCAAAGCTTTTAATAAAACTTCATAATTAGTGTTTGTATAAATTCTTCATTTCCAATGCAAACTTTGATTAGCGATAACTTGAAATCCACTTGTGCTCCAAATTTCATTTTTCTTTTAAAATAAAGCTCATGGAATTCTTCAAAAATTTCATGTATTTGTCTTCAAAATCTCGCCTTAATGGTTTAAATCGCCATTTAAGTCTAAGTGTTCATTTGGTGAAAGAGTTTGGGTTATTTCTTCAATTACTTGTTGCGTTATATTCTCTCTTTCATGATCTCAGGTTAAATCCTCGGTCGAAAAATGGAAAAGTAAATTCATATGAATATATAACTATTTTCCTTGAGATATCCTTCTCAGTAGCAAACAAATGGTTTCCCGTCTGTAATTTCTAGCCAATGTCAAAGCTTTTAATAAAACTTCATAATTAGTGTTTGTATAAATTCTTCATTTCCAATGCAAACTTTGATTAGCGATAACTTGAAATCCACTTGTGCTCCAAATTTCATTTTTCTTTTAAAATAAAGCTCATGGAATTCTTCAAAAATTATGTAATCATGTATTTGTCTTCAAAATCTCGCCTTAATGGTTTAAATCGCCATTTAAGTCTAAGTGTTCATTTGGTGAAAGAGTTTGGGTTATTTCTTCAATTACTTGTTGCGTTATATTCTCTCTTTCATGATCTCAGGTTAAATCCTCGGTCGAAAAATGGAAAAGTAAATTCATATGAATATATAACTATTTTCCTTGAGATATCCTTCTCAGTAGCAAACAAATGGTTTCCCGTCTGTAATTTCTAGCCAATGTCAAAGCTTTTAATAAAACTTCATAATTAGTGTTTGTATAAATTCTTCATTTCCAATGCAAACTTTGATTAGCGATAACTTGAAATCCACTTGTGCTCCGAATTTCATTTTTCTTTTAAAATAAAGCTCACGGAATTCTTCAAAAATTATGTAATCATGTATTTGTCTTCAAAATCTCGCCTTAATGGTTTAAATCGCCATTTAAGTCTAAGTGTTCATTTGGTGAAAGAGTTTGGGTTATTTCTTCAATTACTTGTTGCGTTATATTCTCTCTTTCATGATCTCAGGTTAAATCCTCGGTCGAAAAATGGAAAAGTAAATTCATATGAATATATAACTATTTTCCTTGAGATATCCTTCTCAGTAGCAAACAAATGGTTTCCCGTCTGTAATTTCTAGCCAATGTCAAAGCTTTTAATAAAACTTCATAATTAGTGTTTGTATAAATTCTTCATTTCCAATGCAAACTTTGATTAGCGATAACTTGAAATCCACTTGTGCTCCAAATTTCATTTTTCTTTTAAAATAAAGCTCTTGGAATTCTTCATAAATTTCATGTATTTGTCTTCAAAATCTCGCCTTAATGGTTTAAATCGCCATTTAAGTCTAAGTGTTCATTTGGTGAAAGAGTTTGGGTTATTTCTTCAATTACTTGTTGCGTTATATTCTCTCTTTCATGATCTCAGGTTAAATCCTCGGTCGAAAAATGGAAAAGTAAATTCATATGAATATATAACTATTTTCCTTGAGATATCCTTCTCAGTAGCAAACAAATGGTTTCCCGTCTGTAATTTCTAGCCAATGTCAAAGCTTTTAATAAAACTTCATAATTAGTGTTTGTATAAATTCTTCATTTCCAATGCAAACTTTGATTAGCGATAACTTGAAATCCACTTGTGCTCCAAATTTCATTTTTCTTTTAAAATAAAGCTCATGGAATTCTTCAAAAATTATGTAATCATGTATTTGTCTTCAAAATCTCGCCTTAATGGTTTAAATCGCCATTTAAGTCTAAGTGTTCATTTGGTGAAAGAGTTTGGGTTATTTCTTCAATTACTTGTTGCGTTATATTCTCTCTTTCATGATCTCAGGTTAAATCCTCGGTCGAAAAATGGAAAAGTAAATTCATATGAATATATAACTATTTTCCTTGAGATATCCTTCTCAGTAGCAAACAAATGGTTTCCCGTCTGTAATTTCTAGCCAATGTCAAAGCTTTTAATAAAACTTCATAATTAGTGTTTGTATAAATTCTTCATTTCCAATGCAAACTTTGATTAGCGATAACTTGAAATCCACTTGTGCTCCAAATTTCATTTTTCTTTTAAAATAAAGCTCATGGAATTCTTCAAAAATTATGTAATCATGTATTTGTCTTCAAAATCTCGCCTTAATGGTTTAAATCGCCATTTAAGTCTAAGTGTTCATTTGGTGAAAGAGTTTGGGTTATTTCTTCAATTACTTGTTGCGTTATATTCTCTCTTTCATGATCTCAGGTTAAATCCTCGGTCGAAAAATGGAAAAGTAAATTCATATGAATATATAACTATTTTCCTTGAGATATCCTTCTCAGTAGCAAACAAATGGTTTCCCGTCTGTAATTTCTAGCCAATGTCAAAGCTTTTAATAAAACTTCATAATTAGTGTTTGTATAAATTCTTCATTTCCAATGCAAACTTTGATTAGCGATAACTTGAAATCCACTTGTGCTCCAAATTTCATTTTTCTTTTAAAATAAAGCTCATGGAATTCTTCAAAAATTATGTAATCATGTATTTGTCTTCAAAATCTCGCCTTAATGGTTTAAATCGCCATTTAAGTCTAAGTGTTCATTTGGTGAAAGAGTTTGGGTTATTTCTTCAATTACTTGTTGCGTTATATTCTCTCTTTCATGATCTCAGGTTAAATCCTCGGTCGAAAAATGGAAAAGTAAATTCATATGAATATATAACTATTTTCCTTGAGATATCCTTCTCAGTAGCAAACAAATGGTTTCCCGTCTGTAATTTCTAGCCAATGTCAAAGCTTTTAATAAAACTTCATAATTAGTGTTTGTATAAATTCTTCATTTCCAATGCAAACTTTGATTAGCGATAACTTGAAATCCACTTGTGCTCCAAATTTCATTTTTCTTTTAAAATAAAGCTCATGGAATTCTTCAAAAATTATGTAATCATGTATTTGTCTTCAAAATCTCGCCTTAATGGTTTAAATCGCCATTTAAGTCTAAGTGTTCATTTGGTGAAAGAGTTTGGGTTATTTCTTCAATTACTTGTTGCGTTATATTCTCTCTTTCATGATCTCAGGTTAAATCCTCGGTCGAAAAATGGAAAAGTAAATTCATATGAATATATAACTATTTTCCTTGAGATATCCTTCTCAGTAGCAAACAAATGGTTTCCCGTCTGTAATTTCTAGCCAATGTCAAAGCTTTTAATAAAACTTCATAATTAGTGTTTGTATAAATTCTTCATTTCCAATGCAAACTTTGATTAGCGATAACTTGAAATCCACTTGTGCTCCAAATTTCATTTTTCTTTTAAAATAAAGCTCATGGAATTCTTCAAAAATTATGTAATCATGTATTTGTCTTCAAAATCTCGCCTTAATGGTTTAAATCGCCATTTAAGTCTAAGTGTTCATTTGGTGAAAGAGTTTGGGTTATTTCTTCAATTACTTGTTGCGTTATATTCTCTCTTTCATGATCTCAGGTTAAATCCTCGGTCGAAAAATGGAAAAGTAAATTCATATGAATATATAACTATTTTCCTTGAGATATCCTTCTCAGTAGCAAACAAATGGTTTCCCGTCTGTAATTTCTAGCCAATGTCAAAGCTTTTAATAAAACTTCATAATTAGTGTTTGTATAAATTCTTCATTTCCAATGCAAACTTTGATTAGCGATAACTTGAAATCCACTTGTGCTCCAAATTTCATTTTTCTTTTAAAATAAAGCTCATGGAATTCTTCAAAAATTATGTAATCATGTATTTGTCTTCAAAATCTCGCCTTAATGGTTTAAATCGCCATTTAAGTCTAAGTGTTCATTTGGTGAAAGAGTTTGGGTTATTTCTTCAATTACTTGTTGCGTTATATTCTCTCTTTCATGATCTCAGGTTAAATCCTCGGTCGAAAAATGGAAAAGTAAATTCATATGAATATATAACTATTTTCCTTGAGATATCCTTCTCAGTAGCAAACAAATGGTTTCCCGTCTGTAATTTCTAGCCAATGTCAAAGCTTTTAATAAAACTTCATAATTAGTGTTTGTATAAATTCTTCATTTCCAATGCAAACTTTGATTAGCGATAACTTGAAATCCACTTGTGCTCCAAATTTCATTTTTCTTTTAAAATAAAGCTCATGGAATTCTTCAAAAATTATCATGTATTTGTCTTCAAAATCTCGCCTTAATGGTTTAAATCGCCATTTAAGTCTAAGTGTTCATTTGGTGAAAGAGTTTGGGTTATTTCTTCAATTACTTGTTGCGTTATATTCTCTCTTTCATGATCTCAGGTTAAATCCTCGGTCGAAAAATGGAAAAGTAAATTCATATGAATATATAACTATTTTCCTTGAGATATCCTTCTCAGTAGCAAACAAATGGTTTCCCGTCTGTAATTTCTAGCCAATGTCAAAGCTTTTAATAAAACTTCATAATTAGTGTTTGTATAAATTCTTCATTTCCAATGCAAACTTTGATTAGCGATAACTTGAAATCCACTTGTGCTCCAAATTTCATTTTTCTTTTAAAATAAAGCTCATGGAATTCTTCAAAAATTATGTAATCATGTATTTGTCTTCAAAATCTCGCCTTAATGGTTTAAATCGCCATTTAAGTCTAAGTGTTCATTTGGTGAAAGAGTTTGGGTTATTTCTTCAATTACTTGTTGCGTTATATTCTCTCTTTCATGATCTCAGGTTAAATCCTCGGTCGAAAAATGGAAAAGTAAATTCATATGAATATATAACTATTTTCCTTGAGATATCCTTCTCAGTAGCAAACAAATGGTTTCCCGTCTGTAATTTCTAGCCAATGTCAAAGCTTTTAATAAAACTTCATAATTAGTGTTTGTATAAATTCTTCATTTCCAATGCAAACTTTGATTAGCGATAACTTGAAATCCACTTGTGCTCCAAATTTCATTTTTCTTTTAAAATAAAGCTCATGGAATTCTTCAAAAATTATGTAATCATGTATTTGTCTTCAAAATCTCGCCTTAATGGTTTAAATCGCCATTTAAGTCTAAGTGTTCATTTGGTGAAAGAGTTTGGGTTATTTCTTCAATTACTTGTTGCGTTATATTCTCTCTTTCATGATCTCAGGTTAAATCCTCGGTCGAAAAATGGAAAAGTAAATTCATATGAATATATAACTATTTTCCTTGAGATATCCTTCTCAGTAGCAAACAAATGGTTTCCCGTCTGTAATTTCTAGCCAATGTCAAAGCTTTTAATAAAACTTCATAATTAGTGTTTGTATAAATTCTTCATTTCCAATGCAAACTTTGATTAGCGATAACTTGAAATCCACTTGTGCTCCAAATTTCATTTTTCTTTTAAAATAAAGCTCATGGAATTCTTCAAAAATTATGTAATCATGTATTTGTCTTCAAAATCTCGCCTTAATGGTTTAAATCGCCATTTAAGTCTAAGTGTTCATTTGGTGAAAGAGTTTGGGTTATTTCTTCAATTACTTGTTGCGTTATATTCTCTCTTTCATGATCTCAGGTTAAATCCTCGGTCGAAAAATGGAAAAGTAAATTCATATGAATATATAACTATTTTCCTTGAGATATCCTTCTCAGTAGCAAACAAATGGTTTCCCGTCTGTAATTTCTAGCCAATGTCAAAGCTTTTAATAAAACTTCATAATTAGTGTTTGTATAAATTCTTCATTTCCAATGCAAACTTTGATTAGCGATAACTTGAAATCCACTTGTGCTCCAAATTTCATTTTTCTTTTAAAATAAAGCTCATGGAATTCTTCAAAAATTATGTAATCATGTATTTGTCTTCAAAATCTCGCCTTAATGGTTTAAATCGCCATTTAAGTCTAAGTGTTCATTTGGTGAAAGAGTTTGGGTTATTTCTTCAATTACTTGTTGCGTTATATTCTCTCTTTCATGATCTCAGGTTAAATCCTCGGTCGAAAAATGGAAAAGTAAATTCATATGAATATATAACTATTTTCCTTGAGATATCCTTCTCAGTAGCAAACAAATGGTTTCCCGTCTGTAATTTCTAGCCAATGTCAAAGCTTTTAATAAAACTTCATAATTAGTGTTTGTATAAATTCTTCATTTCCAATGCAAACTTTGATTAGCGATAACTTGAAATCCACTTGTGCTCCAAATTTCATTTTTCTTTTAAAATAAAGCTCATGGAATTCTTCAAAAATTATGTAATCATGTATTTGTCTTCAAAATCTCGCCTTAATGGTTTAAATCGCCATTTAAGTCTAAGTGTTCATTTGGTGAAAGAGTTTGGGTTATTTCTTCAATTACTTGTTGCGTTATATTCTCTCTTTCATGATCTCAGGTTAAATCCTCGGTCGAAAAATGGAAAAGTAAATTCATATGAATATATAACTATTTTCCTTGAGATATCCTTCTCAGTAGCAAACAAATGGTTTCCCGTCTGTAATTTCTAGCCAATGTCAAAGCTTTTAATAAAACTTCATAATTAGTGTTTGTATAAATTCTTCATTTCCAATGCAAACTTTGATTAGCGATAACTTGAAATCCACTTGTGCTCCAAATTTCATTTTTCTTTTAAAATAAAGCTCATGGAATTCTTCAAAAATTATGTAATCATGTATTTGTCTTCAAAATCTCGCCTTAATGGTTTAAATCGCCATTTAAGTCTAAGTGTTCATTTGGTGAAAGAGTTTGGGTTATTTCTTCAATTACTTGTTGCGTTATATTCTCTCTTTCATGATCTCAGGTTAAATCCTCGGTCGAAAAATGGAAAAGTAAATTCATATGAATATATAACTATTTTCCTTGAGATATCCTTCTCAGTAGCAAACAAATGGTTTCCCGTCTGTAATTTCTAGCCAATGTCAAAGCTTTTAATAAAACTTCATAATTAGTGTTTGTATAAATTCTTCATTTCCAATGCAAACTTTGATTAGCGATAACTTGAAATCCACTTGTGCTCCAAATTTCATTTTTCTTTTAAAATAAAGCTCATGGAATTCTTCAAAAATTATGTAATCATGTATTTGTCTTCAAAATCTCGCCTTAATGGTTTAAATCGCCATTTAAGTCTAAGTGTTCATTTGGTGAAAGAGTTTGGGTTATTTCTTCAATTACTTGTTGCGTTATATTCTCTCTTTCATGATCTCAGGTTAAATCCTCGGTCGAAAAATGGAAAAGTAAATTCATATGAATATATAACTATTTTCCTTGAGATATCCTTCTCAGTAGCAAACAAATGGTTTCCCGTCTGTAATTTCTAGCCAATGTCAAAGCTTTTAATAAAACTTCATAATTAGTGTTTGTATAAATTCTTCATTTCCAATGCAAACTTTGATTAGCGATAACTTGAAATCCACTTGTGCTCCAAATTTCATTTTTCTTTTAAAATAAAGCTCATGGAATTCTTCAAAAATTATGTAATCATGTATTTGTCTTCAAAATCTCGCCTTAATGGTTTAAATCGCCATTTAAGTCTAAGTGTTCATTTGGTGAAAGAGTTTGGGTTATTTCTTCAATTACTTGTTGCGTTATATTCTCTCTTTCATGATCTCAGGTTAAATCCTCGGTCGAAAAATGGAAAAGTAAATTCATATGAATATATAACTATTTTCCTTGAGATATCCTTCTCAGTAGCAAACAAATGGTTTCCCGTCTGTAATTTCTAGCCAATGTCAAAGCTTTTAATAAAACTTCATAATTAGTGTTTGTATAAATTCTTCATTTCCAATGCAAACTTTGATTAGCGATAACTTGAAATCCACTTGTGCTCCAAATTTCATTTTTCTTTTAAAATAAAGCTCATGGAATTCTTCAAAAATTATGTAATCATGTATTTGTCTTCAAAATCTCGCCTTAATGGTTTAAATCGCCATTTAAGTCTAAGTGTTCATTTGGTGAAAGAGTTTGGGTTATTTCTTCAATTACTTGTTGCGTTATATTCTCTCTTTCATGATCTCAGGTTAAATCCTCGGTCGAAAAATGGAAAAGTAAATTCATATGAATATATAACTATTTTCCTTGAGATATCCTTCTCAGTAGCAAACAAATGGTTTCCCGTCTGTAATTTCTAGCCAATGTCAAACAATGTCAAAGCTTTTAATAAAACTTCATAATTAGTGTTTGTATAAATTCTTCATTTCCAATGCAAACTTTGATTAGCGATAACTTGAAATCCACTTGTGCTCCAAATTTCATTTTTCTTTTAAAATAAAGCTCATGGAATTCTTCAAAAATTATGTAATCATGTATTTGTCTTCAAAATCTCGCCTTAATGGTTTAAATCGCCATTTAAGTCTAAGTGTTCATTTGGTGAAAGAGTTTGGGTTATTTCTTCAATTACTTGTTGCGTTATATTCTCTCTTTCATGATCTCAGGTTAAATCCTCGGTCGAAAAATGGAAAAGTAAATTCATATGAATATATAACTATTTTCCTTGAGATATCCTTCTCAGTAGCAAACAAATGGTTTCCCGTCTGTAATTTCTAGCCAATGTCAAAGCTATTAATAAAACTTCATAATTAGTGTTTGTATAAATTCTTCATTTCCAATGTAAACTTTGATTAGCGATAACTTGAAATCCACTTGTGCTCCAAATTTCATTTTTCTTTTAAAATAAAGCTCATGGAATTCTTCAAAAATTATGTAATCATGTATTTGTCTTCAAAATCTCGCCTTAATGGTTTAAATCGCCATTTAAGTCTAAGTGTTCATTTGGTGAAAGAGTTTGGGTTATTTCTTCAATTACTTGTTGCGTTATATTCTCTCTTTCATGATCTCAGGTTAAATCCTCGGTCGAAAAATGGAAAAGTAAATTCATATGAATATATAACTATTTTCCTTGAGATATCCTTCTCAGTAGCAAACAAATGGTTTCCCGTCTGTAATTTCTAGCCAATGTCAAAGCTTTTAATAAAACTTCATAATTAGTGTTTGTATAAATTCTTCATTTCCAATGCAAACTTTGATTAGCGATAACTTGAAATCCACTTGTGCTCCGAATTTCATTTTTCTTTTAAAATAAAGCTCACGGAATTCTTCAAAAATTATGTAATCATGTATTTGTCTTCAAAATCTCGCCTTAATGGTTTAAATCGCCATTTAAGTCTAAGTGTTCATTTGGTGAAAGAGTTTGGGTTATTTCTTCAATTACTTGTTGCGTTATATTCTCTCTTTCATGATCTCAGGTTAAATCCTCGGTCGAAAAATGGAAAAGTAAATTCATATGAATATATAACTATTTTCCTTGAGATATCCTTCTCAGTAGCAAACAAATGGTTTCCCGTCTGTAATTTCTAGCTAATGTCAAAGCTATTAATAAAACTTCATAATTAGTGTTTGTATAAATTCTTCATTTCCAATGCAAACTTTGATTAGCGATAACTTGAAATCCACTTGTGCTCCAAATTTCATTTTTCTTTTAAAATAAAGCTCATGGAATTCTTCAAAAATTATGTAATCATGTATTTGTCTTCAAAATCTCGCCTTAATGGTTTAAATCGCCATTTAAGTCTAAGTGTTCATTTGGTGAAAGAGTTTGGGTTATTTCTTCAATTACTTGTTGCGTTATATTCTCTCTTTCATGATCTCAGGTTAAATCCTCGGTCGAAAAATGGAAAAGTAAATTCATATGAATATATAACTATTTTCCTTGAGATATCCTTCTCAGTAGCAAACAAATGGTTTCCCGTCTGTAATTTCTAGCCAATGTCAAAGCTTTTAATAAAACTTCATAATTAGTGTTTGTATAAATTCTTCATTTCCAATGCAAACTTTGATTAGCGATAACTTGAAATCCACTTGTGCTCCAAATTTCATTTTTCTTTTAAAATAAAGCTCATGGAATTCTTCAAAAATTATGTAAATCATGTATTTGTCTTCAAAATCTCGCCTTAATGGTTTAAATCGCCATTTAAGTCTAAGTGTTCATTTGGTGAAAGAGTTTGGGTTATTTCTTCAATTACTTGTTGCGTTATATTCTCTCTTTCATGATCTCAGGTTAAATCCTCGGTCGAAAAATGGAAAAGTAAATTCATATGAATATATAACTATTTTCCTTGAGATATCCTTCTCAGTAGCAAACAAATGGTTTCCCGTCTGTAATTTCTAGCTAATGTCAAAGCTATTAATAAAACTTCATAATTAGTGTTTGTATAAATTCTTCATTTCCAATGCAAACTTTGATTAGCGATAACTTGAAATCCACTTGTGCTCCAAATTTCATTTTTCTTTTAAAATAAAGCTCATGGAATTCTTCAAAAATTATGTAATCATGTATTTGTCTTCAAAATCTCGCCTTAATGGTTTAAATCGCCATTTAAGTCTAAGTGTTCATTTGGTGAAAGAGTTTGGGTTATTTCTTCAATTACTTGTTGCGTTATATTCTCTCTTTCATGATCTCAGGTTAAATCCTCGGTCGAAAAATGGAAAAGTAAATTCATATGAATATATAACTATTTTCCTTGAGATATCCTTCTCAGTAGCAAACAAATGGTTTCCCGTCTGTAATTTCTAGCCAATGTCAAAGCTTTTAATAAAACTTCATAATTAGTGTTTGTATAAATTCTTCATTTCCAATGCAAACTTTGATTAGCGATAACTTGAAATCCACTTGTGCTCCAAATTTCATTTTTCTTTTAAAATAAAGCTCATGGAATTCTTCAAAAATTATGTAAATCATGTATTTGTCTTCAAAATCTCGCCTTAATGGTTTAAATCGCCATTTAAGTCTAAGTGTTCATTTGGTGAAAGAGTTTGGGTTATTTCTTCAATTACTTGTTGCGTTATATTCTCTCTTTCATGATCTCAGGTTAAATCCTCGGTCGAAAAATGGAAAAGTAAATTCATATGAATATATAACTATTTTCCTTGAGATATCCTTCTCAGTAGCAAACAAATGGTTTCCCGTCTGTAATTTCTAGCTAATGTCAAAGCTATTAATAAAACTTCATAATTAGTGTTTGTATAAATTCTTCATTTCCAATGCAAACTTTGATTAGCGATAACTTGAAATCCACTTGTGCTCCAAATTTCATTTTTCTTTTAAAATAAAGCTCATGGAATTCTTCAAAAATTATGTAATCATGTATTTGTCTTCAAAATCTCGCCTTAATGGTTTAAATCGCCATTTAAGTCTAAGTGTTCATTTGGTGAAAGAGTTTGGGTTATTTCTTCAATTACTTGTTGCGTTATATTCTCTCTTTCATGATCTCAGGTTAAATCCTCGGTCGAAAAATGGAAAAGTAAATTCATATGAATATATAACTATTTTCCTTGAGATATCCTTCTCAGTAGCAAACAAATGGTTTCCCGTCTGTAATTTCTAGCCAATGTCAAAGCTTTTAATAAAACTTCATAATTAGTGTTTGTATAAATTCTTCATTTCCAATGCAAACTTTGATTAGCGATAACTTGAAATCCACTTGTGCTCCAAATTTCATTTTTCTTTTAAAATAAAGCTCATGGAATTCTTCAAAAATTATCTAATCATGTATTTGTCTTCAAAATCTCGCCTTAATGGTTTAAATCGCCATTTAAGTCTAAGTGTTCATTTGGTGAAAGAGTTTGGGTTATTTCTTCAATTACTTGTTGCGTTATATTCTCTCTTTCATGATCTCAGGTTAAATCCTCGGTCGAAAAATGGAAAAGTAAATTCATATGAATATATAACTATTTTCCTTGAGATATCCTTCTCAGTAGCAAACAAATGGTTTCCCGTCTGTAATTTCTAGCCAATGTCAAAGCTTTTAATAAAACTTCATAATTAGTGTTTGTATAAATTCTTCATTTCCAATGCAAACTTTGATTAGCGATAACTTGCAATCCACTTGTGCTCCAAATTTCATTTTTCTTTTAAAATAAAGCTCATGGAATTCTTCAAAAATTATGTAAATCATGTATTTGTCTTCAAAATCTCGCCTTAATGGTTTAAATCGCCATTTAAGTCTAAGTGTTCATTTGGTGAAAGAGTTTGGGTTATTTCTTCAATTACTTGTTGCGTTATATTCTCTCTTTCATGATCTCAGGTTAAATCCTCGGTCGAAAAATGGAAAAGTAAATTCATATGAATATATAACTATTTTCCTTGAGATATCCTTCTCAGTAGCAAACAAATGGTTTCCCGTCTGTAATTTCTAGCCAATGTCAAAGCTTTTAATAAAACTTCATAATTAGTGTTTGTATAAATTCTTCATTTCCAATGCAAACTTTGATTAGCGATAACTTGAAATCCACTTGTGCTCCAAATTTCATTTTTCTTTTAAAATAAAGCTCATGGAATTCTTCAAAAATTATGTAAATCATGTATTTGTCTTCAAAATCTCGCCTTAATGGTTTAAATCGCCATTTAAGTCTAAGTGTTCATTTGGTGAAAGAGTTTGGGTTATTTCTTCAATTACTTGTTGCGTTATATTCTCTCTTTCATGATCTCAGGTTAAATCCTCGGTCGAAAAATGGAAAAGTAAATTCATATGAATATATAACTATTTTCCTTGAGATATCCTTCTCAGTAGCAAACAAATGGTTTCCCGTCTGTAATTTCTAGCCAATGTCAAAGCTTTTAATAAAACTTCATAATTAGTGTTTGTATAAATTCTTCATTTCCAATGCAAACTTTGATTAGCGATAACTTGAAATCCACTTGTGCTCCAAATTTCATTTTTCTTTTAAAATAAAGCTCATGGATTTCTTCAAAAATTATGTAATCATGTATTTGTCTTCAAAATCTCGCCTTAATGGTTTAAATCGCCATTTAAGTCTAAGTGTTCATTTGGTGAAAGAGTTTGGGTTATTTCTTCAATTACTTGTTGCGTTATATTCTCTCTTTCATGATCTCAGGTTAAATCCTCGGTCGAAAAATGGAAAAGTAAATTCATATGAATATATAACTATTTTCCTTGAGATATCCTTCTCAGTAGCAAACAAATGGTTTCCCGTCTGTAATTTCTAGCCAATGTCAAAGCTTTTAATAAAACTTCATAATTAGTGTTTGTATAAATTCTTCATTTCCAATGCAAACTTTGATTAGCGATAACTTGCAATCCACTTGTGCTCCAAATTTCATTTTTCTTTTAAAATAAAGCTCATGGAATTCTTCAAAAATTATGTAAATCATGTATTTGTCTTCAAAATCTCGCCTTAATGGTTTAAATCGCCATTTAAGTCTAAGTGTTCATTTGGTGAAAGAGTTTGGGTTATTTCTTCAATTACTTGTTGCGTTATATTCTCTCTTTCATGATCTCAGGTTAAATCCTCGGTCGAAAAATGGAAAAGTAAATTCATATGAATATATAACTATTTTCCTTGAGATATCCTTCTCAGTAGCAAACAAATGGTTTCCCGTCTGTAATTTCTAGCCAATGTCAAAGCTTTTAATAAAACTTCATAATTAGTGTTTGTATAAATTCTTCATTTCCAATGCAAACTTTGATTAGCGATAACTTGAAATCCACTTGTGCTCCAAATTTCATTTTTCTTTTAAAATAAAGCTCATGGAATTCTTCAAAAATTATGTAAATCATGTATTTGTCTTCAAAATCTCGCCTTAATGGTTTAAATCGCCATTTAAGTCTAAGTGTTCATTTGGTGAAAGAGTTTGGGTTATTTCTTCAATTACTTGTTGCGTTATATTCTCTCTTTCATGATCTCAGGTTAAATCCTCGGTCGAAAAATGGAAAAGTAAATTCATATGAATATATAACTATTTTCCTTGAGATATCCTTCTCAGTAGCAAACAAATGGTTTCCCGTCTGTAATTTCTAGCCAATGTCAAAGCTTTTAATAAAACTTCATAATTAGTGTTTGTATAAATTCTTCATTTCCAATGCAAACTTTGATTAGCGATAACTTGAAATCCACTTGTGCTCCAAATTTCATTTTTCTTTTAAAATAAAGCTCATGGATTTCTTCAAAAATTATGTAATCATGTATTTGTCTTCAAAATCTCGCCTTAATGGTTTAAATCGCCATTTAAGTCTAAGTGTTCATTTGGTGAAAGAGTTTGGGTTATTTCTTCAATTACTTGTTGCGTTATATTCTCTCTTTCATGATCTCAGGTTAAATCCTCGGTCGAAAAATGGAAAAGTAAATTCATATGAATATATAACTATTTTCCTTGAGATATCCTTCTCAGTAGCAAACAAATGGTTTCCCGTCTGTAATTTCTAGCCAATGTCAAAGCTTTTAATAAAACTTCATAATTAGTGTTTGTATAAATTCTTCATTTCCAATGCAAACTTTGATTAGCGATAACTTGAAATCCACTTGTGCTCCAAATTTCATTTTTCTTTTAAAATAAAGCTCATGGAATTCTTCAAAAATTATCTAATCATGTATTTGTCTTCAAAATCTCGCCTTAATGGTTTAAATCGCCATTTAAGTCTAAGTGTTCATTTGGTGAAAGAGTTTGGGTTATTTCTTCAATTACTTGTTGCGTTATATTCTCTCTTTCATGATCTCAGGTTAAATCCTCGGTCGAAAAATGGAAAAGTAAATTCATATGAATATATAACTATTTTCCTTGAGATATCCTTCTCAGTAGCAAACAAATGGTTTCCCGTCTGTAATTTCTAGCCAATGTCAAAGCTTTTAATAAAACTTCATAATTAGTGTTTGTATAAATTCTTCATTTCCAATGCAAACTTTGATTAGCGATAACTTGCAATCCACTTGTGCTCCAAATTTCATTTTTCTTTTAAAATAAAGCTCATGGAATTCTTCAAAAATTATGTAAATCATGTATTTGTCTTCAAAATCTCGCCTTAATGGTTTAAATCGCCATTTAAGTCTAAGTGTTCATTTGGTGAAAGAGTTTGGGTTATTTCTTCAATTACTTGTTGCGTTATATTCTCTCTTTCATGATCTCAGGTTAAATCCTCGGTCGAAAAATGGAAAAGTAAATTCATATGAATATATAACTATTTTCCTTGAGATATCCTTCTCAGTAGCAAACAAATGGTTTCCCGTCTGTAATTTCTAGCCAATGTCAAAGCTTTTAATAAAACTTCATAATTAGTGTTTGTATAAATTCTTCATTTCCAATGCAAACTTTGATTAGCGATAACTTGAAATCCACTTGTGCTCCAAATTTCATTTTTCTTTTAAAATAAAGCTCATGGAATTCTTCAAAAATTATGTAAATCATGTATTTGTCTTCAAAATCTCGCCTTAATGGTTTAAATCGCCATTTAAGTCTAAGTGTTCATTTGGTGAAAGAGTTTGGGTTATTTCTTCAATTACTTGTTGCGTTATATTCTCTCTTTCATGATCTCAGGTTAAATCCTCGGTCGAAAAATGGAAAAGTAAATTCATATGAATATATAACTATTTTCCTTGAGATATCCTTCTCAGTAGCAAACAAATGGTTTCCCGTCTGTAATTTCTAGCCAATGTCAAAGCTTTTAATAAAACTTCATAATTAGTGTTTGTATAAATTCTTCATTTCCAATGCAAACTTTGATTAGCGATAACTTGAAATCCACTTGTGCTCCAAATTTCATTTTTCTTTTAAAATAAAGCTCATGGATTTCTTCAAAAATTATGTAATCATGTATTTGTCTTCAAAATCTCGCCTTAATGGTTTAAATCGCCATTTAAGTCTAAGTGTTCATTTGGTGAAAGAGTTTGGGTTATTTCTTCAATTACTTGTTGCGTTATATTCTCTCTTTCATGATCTCAGGTTAAATCCTCGGTCGAAAAATGGAAAAGTAAATTCATATGAATATATAACTATTTTCCTTGAGATATCCTTCTCAGTAGCAAACAAATGGTTTCCCGTCTGTAATTTCTAGCCAATGTCAAAGCTTTTAATAAAACTTCATAATTAGTGTTTGTATAAATTCTTCATTTCCAATGCAAACTTTGATTAGCGATAACTTGAAATCCACTTGTGCTCCAAATTTCATTTTTCTTTTAAAATAAAGCTCATGGAATTCTTCAAAAATTATCTAATCATGTATTTGTCTTCAAAATCTCGCCTTAATGGTTTAAATCGCCATTTAAGTCTAAGTGTTCATTTGGTGAAAGAGTTTGGGTTATTTCTTCAATTACTTGTTGCGTTATATTCTCTCTTTCATGATCTCAGGT
Source organism: Lytechinus pictus (assembly GCF_037042905.1). Taxonomy (NCBI): domain Eukaryota; kingdom Metazoa; phylum Echinodermata; class Echinoidea; order Temnopleuroida; family Toxopneustidae; genus Lytechinus; species Lytechinus pictus. Next base: position 80,547 of record NW_026974213.1, on the reverse strand, counting down.
TAAATCCTCGGTCGAAAAATGGAAAAGTAAATTCATATGAATATATAACTATTTTCCTTGAGATATCCTTCTCAGTAGCAAACAAATGGTTTCCCGTCTGTAATTTCTAGCCAATGTCAAAGCTTTTAATAAAACTTCATAATTAGTGTTTGTATAAATTCTTCATTTCCAATGCAAACTTTGATTAGCGATAACTTGCAATCCACTTGTGCTCCAAATTTCATTTTTCTTTTAAAATAAAGCTCATGGAATTCTTCAAAAATTATGTAAATCATGTATTTGTCTTCAAAATCTCGCCTTAATGGTTTAAATCGCCATTTAAGTCTAAGTGTTCATTTGGTGAAAGAGTTTGGGTTATTTCTTCAATTACTTGTTGCGTTATATTCTCTCTTTCATGATCTCAGGTTAAATCCTCGGTCGAAAAATGGAAAAGTAAATTCATATGAATATATAACTATTTTCCTTGAGATATCCTTCTCAGTAGCAAACAAATGGTTTCCCGTCTGTAATTTCTAGCCAATGTCAAAGCTTTTAATAAAACTTCATAATTAGTGTTTGTATAAATTCTTCATTTCCAATGCAAACTTTGATTAGCGATAACTTGAAATCCACTTGTGCTCCAAATTTCATTTTTCTTTTAAAATCATGGAATTCTTCAAAAATTATGTAATCATGTATTTGTCTTCAAAATCTCGCCTTAATGGTTTAAATCGCCATTTAAGTCTAAGTGTTCATTTGGTGAAAGAGTTTGGGTTATTTCTTCAATTACTTGTTGCGTTATATTCTCTCTTTCATGATCTCAGGTTAAATCCTCGGTCGAAAAATGGAAAAGTAAATTCATATGAATATATAACTATTTTCCTTGAGATATCCTTCTCAGTAGCAAACAAATGGTTTCCCGTCTGTAATTTCTAGCCAATGTCAAAGCTTTTAATAAAACTTCATAATTAGTGTTTGTATAAATTCTTCATTTCCAATGCAAACTTTGATTAGCGATAACTTGAAATCCACTTGTGCTCCAAATTTCATTTTTCTTTTAAAATAAAGCTCATGGAATTCTTCAAAAATTATGTAATCATGTATTTGTCTTCAAAATCTCGCCTTAATGGTTTAAATCGCCATTTAAGTCTAAGTGTTCATTTGGTGAAAGAGTTTGGGTTATTTCTTCAATTACTTGTTGCGTTATATTCTCTCTTTCATGATCTCAGGTTAAATCCTCGGTCGAAAAATGGAAAAGTAAATTCATATGAATATATAACTATTTTCCTTGAGATATCCTTCTCAGTAGCAAACAAATGGTTTCCCGTCTGTAATTTCTAGCCAATGTCAAAGCTTTTAATAAAACTTCATAATTAGTGTTTGTATAAATTCTTCATTTCCAATGCAAACTTTGATTAGCGATAACTTGAAATCCACTTGTGCTCCAAATTTCATTTTTCTTTTAAAATAAAGCTCATGGAATTCTTCAAAAATTATGTAATCATGTATTTGTCTTCAAAATCTCGCCTTAATGGTTTAAATCGCCATTTAAGTCTAAGTGTTCATTTGGTGAAAGAGTTTGGGTTATTTCTTCAATTACTTGTTGCGTTATATTCTCTCTTTCATGATCTCAGGTTAAATCCTCGGTCGAAAAATGGAAAAGTAAATTCATATGAATATATAACTATTTTCCTTGAGATATCCTTCTCAGTAGCAAACAAATGGTTTCCCGTCTGTAATTTCTAGCCAATGTCAAAGCTTTTAATAAAACTTCATAATTAGTGTTTGTATAAATTCTTCATTTCCAATGCAAACTTTGATTAGCGATAACTTGAAATCCACTTGTGCTCCAAATTTCATTTTTCTTTTAAAATAAAGCTCATGGAATTCTTCAAAAATTATGTAATCATGTATTTGTCTTCAAAATCTCGCCTTAATGGTTTAAATCGCCATTTAAGTCTAAGTGTTCATTTGGTGAAAGAGTTTGGGTTATTTCTTCAATTACTTGTTGCGTTATATTCTCTCTTTCATGATCTCAGGTTAAATCCTCGGTCGAAAAATGGAAAAGTAAATTCATATGAATATATAACTATTTTCCTTGAGATATCCTTCTCAGTAGCAAACAAATGGTTTCCCGTCTGTAATTTCTAGCCAATGTCAAAGCTTTTAATAAAACTTCATAATTAGTGTTTGTATAAATTCTTCATTTCCAATGCAAACTTTGATTAGCGATAACTTGAAATCCACTTGTGCTCCAAATTTCATTTTTCTTTTAAAATAAAGCTCATGGAATTCTTCAAAAATTATGTAATCATGTATTTGTCTTCAAAATCTCGCCTTAATGGTTTAAATCGCCATTTAAGTCTAAGTGTTCATTTGGTGAAAGAGTTTGGGTTATTTCTTCAATTACTTGTTGCGTTATATTCTCTCTTTCATGATCTCAGGTTAAATCCTCGGTCGAAAAATGGAAAAGTAAATTCATATGAATATATAACTATTTTCCTTGAGATATCCTTCTCAGTAGCAAACAAATGGTTTCCCGTCTGTAATTTCTAGCCAATGTCAAAGCTTTTAATAAAACTTCATAATTAGTGTTTGTATAAATTCTTCATTTCCAATGCAAACTTTGATTAGCGATAACTTGAAATCCACTTGTGCTCCAAATTTCATTTTTCTTTTAAAATAAAGCTCATGGAATTCTTCAAAAATTATGTAATCATGTATTTGTCTTCAAAATCTCGCCTTAATGGTTTAAATCGCCATTTAAGTCTAAGTGTTCATTTGGTGAAAGAGTTTGGGTTATTTCTTCAATTACTTGTTGCGTTATATTCTCTCTTTCATGATCTCAGGTTAAATCCTCGGTCGAAAAATGGAAAAGTAAATTCATATGAATATATAACTATTTTCCTTGAGATATCCTTCTCAGTAGCAAACAAATGGTTTCCCGTCTGTAATTTCTAGCCAATGTCAAAGCTTTTAATAAAACTTCATAATTAGTGTTTGTATAAATTCTTCATTTCCAATGCAAACTTTGATTAGCGATAACTTGAAATCCACTTGTGCTCCAAATTTCATTTTTCTTTTAAAATAAAGCTCATGGAATTCTTCAAAAATTATGTAATCATGTATTTGTCTTCAAAATCTCGCCTTAATGGTTTAAATCGCCATTTAAGTCTAAGTGTTCATTTGGTGAAAGAGTTTGGGTTATTTCTTCAATTACTTGTTGCGTTATATTCTCTCTTTCATGATCTCAGGTTAAATCCTCGGTCGAAAAATGGAAAAGTAAATTCATATGAATATATAACTATTTTCCTTGAGATATCCTTCTCAGTAGCAAACAAATGGTTTCCCGTCTGTAATTTCTAGCCAATGTCAAAGCTTTTAATAAAACTTCATAATTAGTGTTTGTATAAATTCTTCATTTCCAATGCAAACTTTGATTAGCGATAACTTGAAATCCACTTGTGCTCCAAATTTCATTTTTCTTTTAAAATAAAGCTCATGGAATTCTTCAAAAATTATGTAATCATGTATTTGTCTTCAAAATCTCGCCTTAATGGTTTAAATCGCCATTTAAGTCTAAGTGTTCATTTGGTGAAAGAGTTTGGGTTATTTCTTCAATTACTTGTTGCGTTATATTCTCTCTTTCATGATCTCAGGTTAAATCCTCGGTCGAAAAATGGAAAAGTAAATTCATATGAATATATAACTATTTTCCTTGAGATATCCTTCTCAGTAGCAAACAAATGGTTTCCCGTCTGTAATTTCTAGCCAATGTCAAAGCTTTTAATAAAACTTCATAATTAGTGTTTGTATAAATTCTTCATTTCCAATGCAAACTTTGATTAGCGATAACTTGAAATCCACTTGTGCTCCAAATTTCATTTTTCTTTTAAAATAAAGCTCATGGAATTCTTCAAAAATTATGTAATCATGTATTTGTCTTCAAAATCTCGCCTTAATGGTTTAAATCGCCATTTAAGTCTAAGTGTTCATTTGGTGAAAGAGTTTGGGTTATTTCTTCAATTACTTGTTGCGTTATATTCTCTCTTTCATGATCTCAGGTTAAATCCTCGGTCGAAAAATGGAAAAGTAAATTCATATGAATATATAACTATTTTCCTTGAGATATCCTTCTCAGTAGCAAACAAATGGTTTCCCGTCTGTAATTTCTAGCCAATGTCAAAGCTTTTAATAAAACTTCATAATTAGTGTTTGTATAAATTCTTCATTTCCAATGCAAACTTTGATTAGCGATAACTTGAAATCCACTTGTGCTCCAAATTTCATTTTTCTTTTAAAATAAAGCTCATGGAATTCTTCAAAAATTATGTAATCATGTATTTGTCTTCAAAATCTCGCCTTAATGGTTTAAATCGCCATTTAAGTCTAAGTGTTCATTTGGTGAAAGAGTTTGGGTTATTTCTTCAATTACTTGTTGCGTTATATTCTCTCTTTCATGATCTCAGGTTAAATCCTCGGTCGAAAAATGGAAAAGTAAATTCATATGAATATATAACTATTTTCCTTGAGATATCCTTCTCAGTAGCAAACAAATGGTTTCCCGTCTGTAATTTCTAGCCAATGTCAAAGCTTTTAATAAAACTTCATAATTAGTGTTTGTATAAATTCTTCATTTCCAATGCAAACTTTGATTAGCGATAACTTGAAATCCACTTGTGCTCCAAATTTCATTTTTCTTTTAAAATAAAGCTCATGGAATTCTTCAAAAATTATGTAATCATGTATTTGTCTTCAAAATCTCGCCTTAATGGTTTAAATCGCCATTTAAGTCTAAGTGTTCATTTGGTGAAAGAGTTTGGGTTATTTCTTCAATTACTTGTTGCGTTATATTCTCTCTTTCATGATCTCAGGTTAAATCCTCGGTCGAAAAATGGAAAAGTAAATTCATATGAATATATAACTATTTTCCTTGAGATATCCTTCTCAGTAGCAAACAAATGGTTTCCCGTCTGTAATTTCTAGCCAATGTCAAAGCTTTTAATAAAACTTCATAATTAGTGTTTGTATAAATTCTTCATTTCCAATGCAAACTTTGATTAGCGATAACTTGAAATCCACTTGTGCTCCAAATTTCATTTTTCTTTTAAAATAAAGCTCATGGAATTCTTCAAAAATTATGTAATCATGTATTTGTCTTCAAAATCTCGCCTTAATGGTTTAAATCGCCATTTAAGTCTAAGTGTTCATTTGGTGAAAGAGTTTGGGTTATTTCTTCAATTACTTGTTGCGTTATATTCTCTCTTTCATGATCTCAGGTTAAATCCTCGGTCGAAAAATGGAAAAGTAAATTCATATGAATATATAACTATTTTCCTTGAGATATCCTTCTCAGTAGCAAACAAATGGTTTCCCGTCTGTAATTTCTAGCCAATGTCAAAGCTTTTAATAAAACTTCATAATTAGTGTTTGTATAAATTCTTCATTTCCAATGCAAACTTTGATTAGCGATAACTTGAAATCCACTTGTGCTCCAAATTTCATTTTTCTTTTAAAATAAAGCTCATGGAATTCTTCAAAAATTATGTAATCATGTATTTGTCTTCAAAATCTCGCCTTAATGGTTTAAATCGCCATTTAAGTCTAAGTGTTCATTTGGTGAAAGAGTTTGGGTTATTTCTTCAATTACTTGTTGCGTTATATTCTCTCTTTCATGATCTCAGGTTAAATCCTCGGTCGAAAAATGGAAAAGTAAATTCATATGAATATATAACTATTTTCCTTGAGATATCCTTCTCAGTAGCAAACAAATGGTTTCCCGTCTGTAATTTCTAGCCAATGTCAAAGCTTTTAATAAAACTTCATAATTAGTGTTTGTATAAATTCTTCATTTCCAATGCAAACTTTGATTAGCGATAACTTGAAATCCACTTGTGCTCCAAATTTCATTTTTCTTTTAAAATAAAGCTCATGGAATTCTTCAAAAATTATGTAATCATGTATTTGTCTTCAAAATCTCGCCTTAATGGTTTAAATCGCCATTTAAGTCTAAGTGTTCATTTGGTGAAAGAGTTTGGGTTATTTCTTCAATTACTTGTTGCGTTATATTCTCTCTTTCATGATCTCAGGTTAAATCCTCGGTCGAAAAATGGAAAAGTAAATTCATATGAATATATAACTATTTTCCTTGAGATATCCTTCTCAGTAGCAAACAAATGGTTTCCCGTCTGTAATTTCTAGCCAATGTCAAAGCTTTTAATAAAACTTCATAATTAGTGTTTGTATAAATTCTTCATTTCCAATGCAAACTTTGATTAGCGATAACTTGAAATCCACTTGTGCTCCAAATTTCATTTTTCTTTTAAAATAAAGCTCATGGAATTCTTCAAAAATTATGTAATCATGTATTTGTCTTCAAAATCTCGCCTTAATGGTTTAAATCGCCATTTAAGTCTAAGTGTTCATTTGGTGAAAGAGTTTGGGTTATTTCTTCAATTACTTGTTGCGTTATATTCTCTCTTTCATGATCTCAGGTTAAATCCTCGGTCGAAAAATGGAAAAGTAAATTCATATGAATATATAACTATTTTCCTTGAGATATCCTTCTCAGTAGCAAACAAATGGTTTCCCGTCTGTAATTTCTAGCCAATGTCAAAGCTTTTAATAAAACTTCATAATTAGTGTTTGTATAAATTCTTCATTTCCAATGCAAACTTTGATTAGCGATAACTTGAAATCCACTTGTGCTCCAAATTTCATTTTTCTTTTAAAATAAAGCTCATGGAATTCTTCAAAAATTATGTAATCATGTATTTGTCTTCAAAATCTCGCCTTAATGGTTTAAATCGCCATTTAAGTCTAAGTGTTCATTTGGTGAAAGAGTTTGGGTTATTTCTTCAATTACTTGTTGCGTTATATTCTCTCTTTCATGATCTCAGGTTAAATCCTCGGTCGAAAAATGGAAAAGTAAATTCATATGAATATATAACTATTTTCCTTGAGATATCCTTCTCAGTAGCAAACAAATGGTTTCCCGTCTGTAATTTCTAGCCAATGTCAAAGCTTTTAATAAAACTTCATAATTAGTGTTTGTATAAATTCTTCATTTCCAATGCAAACTTTGATTAGCGATAACTTGAAATCCACTTGTGCTCCAAATTTCATTTTTCTTTTAAAATAAAGCTCATGGAATTCTTCAAAAATTATGTAATCATGTATTTGTCTTCAAAATCTCGCCTTAATGGTTTAAATCGCCATTTAAGTCTAAGTGTTCATTTGGTGAAAGAGTTTGGGTTATTTCTTCAATTACTTGTTGCGTTATATTCTCTCTTTCATGATCTCAGGTTAAATCCTCGGTCGAAAAATGGAAAAGTAAATTCATATGAATATATAACTATTTTCCTTGAGATATCCTTCTCAGTAGCAAACAAATGGTTTCCCGTCTGTAATTTCTAGCCAATGTCAAAGCTTTTAATAAAACTTCATAATTAGTGTTTGTATAAATTCTTCATTTCCAATGCAAACTTTGATTAGCGATAACTTGAAATCCACTTGTGCTCCAAATTTCATTTTTCTTTTAAAATAAAGCTCATGGAATTCTTCAAAAATTATGTAATCATGTATTTGTCTTCAAAATCTCGCCTTAATGGTTTAAATCGCCATTTAAGTCTAAGTGTTCATTTGGTGAAAGAGTTTGGGTTATTTCTTCAATTACTTGTTGCGTTATATTCTCTCTTTCATGATCTCAGGTTAAATCCTCGGTCGAAAAATGGAAAAGTAAATTCATATGAATATATAACTATTTTCCTTGAGATATCCTTCTCAGTAGCAAACAAATGGTTTCCCGTCTGTAATTTCTAGCCAATGTCAAAGCTTTTAATAAAACTTCATAATTAGTGTTTGTATAAATTCTTCATTTCCAATGCAAACTTTGATTAGCGATAACTTGAAATCCACTTGTGCTCCAAATTTCATTTTTCTTTTAAAATAAAGCTCATGGAATTCTTCAAAAATTATGTAATCATGTATTTGTCTTCAAAATCTCGCCTTAATGGTTTAAATCGCCATTTAAGTCTAAGTGTTCATTTGGTGAAAGAGTTTGGGTTATTTCTTCAATTACTTGTTGCGTTATATTCTCTCTTTCATGATCTCAGGTTAAATCCTCGGTCGAAAAATGGAAAAGTAAATTCATATGAATATATAACTATTTTCCTTGAGATATCCTTCTCAGTAGCAAACAAATGGTTTCCCGTCTGTAATTTCTAGCCAATGTCAAAGCTTTTAATAAAACTTCATAATTAGTGTTTGTATAAATTCTTCATTTCCAATGCAAACTTTGATTAGCGATAACTTGAAATCCACTTGTGCTCCAAATTTCATTTTTCTTTTAAAATAAAGCTCATGGAATTCTTCAAAAATTATGTAATCATGTATTTGTCTTCAAAATCTCGCCTTAATGGTTTAAATCGCCATTTAAGTCTAAGTGTTCATTTGGTGAAAGAGTTTGGGTTATTTCTTCAATTACTTGTTGCGTTATATTCTCTCTTTCATGATCTCAGGTTAAATCCTCGGTCGAAAAATGGAAAAGTAAATTCATATGAATATATAACTATTTTCCTTGAGATATCCTTCTCAGTAGCAAACAAATGGTTTCCCGTCTGTAATTTCTAGCCAATGTCAAAGCTTTTAATAAAACTTCATAATTAGTGTTTGTATAAATTCTTCATTTCCAATGCAAACTTTGATTAGCGATAACTTGAAATCCACTTGTGCTCCAAATTTCATTTTTCTTTTAAAATAAAGCTCATGGAATTCTTCAAAAATTATGTAATCATGTATTTGTCTTCAAAATCTCGCCTTAATGGTTTAAATCGCCATTTAAGTCTAAGTGTTCATTTGGTGAAAGAGTTTGGGTTATTTCTTCAATTACTTGTTGCGTTATATTCTCTCTTTCATGATCTCAGGTTAAATCCTCGGTCGAAAAATGGAAAAGTAAATTCATATGAATATATAACTATTTTCCTTGAGATATCCTTCTCAGTAGCAAACAAATGGTTTCCCGTCTGTAATTTCTAGCCAATGTCAAAGCTTTTAATAAAACTTCATAATTAGTGTTTGTATAAATTCTTCATTTCCAATGCAAACTTTGATTAGCGATAACTTGAAATCCACTTGTGCTCCAAATTTCATTTTTCTTTTAAAATAAAGCTCATGGAATTCTTCAAAAATTATGTAATCATGTATTTGTCTTCAAAATCTCGCCTTAATGGTTTAAATCGCCATTTAAGTCTAAGTGTTCATTTGGTGAAAGAGTTTGGGTTATTTCTTCAATTACTTGTTGCGTTATATTCTCTCTTTCATGATCTCAGGTTAAATCCTCGGTCGAAAAATGGAAAAGTAAATTCATATGAATATATAACTATTTTCCTTGAGATATCCTTCTCAGTAGCAAACAAATGGTTTCCCGTCTGTAATTTCTAGCCAATGTCAAAGCTTTTAATAAAACTTCATAATTAGTGTTTGTATAAATTCTTCATTTCCAATGCAAACTTTGATTAGCGATAACTTGAAATCCACTTGTGCTCCAAATTTCATTTTTCTTTTAAAATAAAGCTCATGGAATTCTTCAAAAATTATGTAATCATGTATTTGTCTTCAAAATCTCGCCTTAATGGTTTAAATCGCCATTTAAGTCTAAGTGTTCATTTGGTGAAAGAGTTTGGGTTATTTCTTCAATTACTTGTTGCGTTATATTCTCTCTTTCATGATCTCAGGTTAAATCCTCGGTCGAAAAATGGAAAAGTAAATTCATATGAATATATAACTATTTTCCTTGAGATATCCTTCTCAGTAGCAAACAAATGGTTTCCCGTCTGTAATTTCTAGCCAATGTCAAAGCTTTTAATAAAACTTCATAATTAGTGTTTGTATAAATTCTTCATTTCCAATGCAAACTTTGATTAGCGATAACTTGAAATCCACTTGTGCTCCAAATTTCATTTTTCTTTTAAAATAAAGCTCATGGAATTCTTCAAAAATTATGTAATCATGTATTTGTCTTCAAAATCTCGCCTTAATGGTTTAAATCGCCATTTAAGTCTAAGTGTTCATTTGGTGAAAGAGTTTGGGTTATTTCTTCAATTACTTGTTGCGTTATATTCTCTCTTTCATGATCTCAGGTTAAATCCTCGGTCGAAAAATGGAAAAGTAAATTCATATGAATATATAACTATTTTCCTTGAGATATCCTTCTCAGTAGCAAACAAATGGTTTCCCGTCTGTAATTTCTAGCCAATGTCAAAGCTTTTAATAAAACTTCATAATTAGTGTTTGTATAAATTCTTCATTTCCAATGCAAACTTTGATTAGCGATAACTTGAAATCCACTTGTGCTCCAAATTTCATTTTTCTTTTAAAATAAAGCTCATGGAATTCTTCAAAAATTATGTAATCATGTATTTGTCTTCAAAATCTCGCCTTAATGGTTTAAATCGCCATTTAAGTCTAAGTGTTCATTTGGTGAAAGAGTTTGGGTTATTTCTTCAATTACTTGTTGCGTTATATTCTCTCTTTCATGATCTCAGGTTAAATCCTCGGTCGAAAAATGGAAAAGTAAATTCATATGAATATATAACTATTTTCCTTGAGATATCCTTCTCAGTAGCAAACAAATGGTTTCCCGTCTGTAATTTCTAGCCAATGTCAAAGCTTTTAATAAAACTTCATAATTAGTGTTTGTATAAATTCTTCATTTCCAATGCAAACTTTGATTAGCGATAACTTGAAATCCACTTGTGCTCCAAATTTCATTTTTCTTTTAAAATAAAGCTCATGGAATTCTTCAAAAATTATGTAATCATGTATTTGTCTTCAAAATCTCGCCTTAATGGTTTAAATCGCCATTTAAGTCTAAGTGTTCATTTGGTGAAAGAGTTTGGGTTATTTCTTCAATTACTTGTTGCGTTATATTCTCTCTTTCATGATCTCAGGTTAAATCCTCGGTCGAAAAATGGAAAAGTAAATTCATATGAATATATAACTATTTTCCTTGAGATATCCTTCTCAGTAGCAAACAAATGGTTTCCCGTCTGTAATTTCTAGCCAATGTCAAAGCTTTTAATAAAACTTCATAATTAGTGTTTGTATAAATTCTTCATTTCCAATGCAAACTTTGATTAGCGATAACTTGAAATCCACTTGTGCTCCAAATTTCATTTTTCTTTTAAAATAAAGCTCATGGAATTCTTCAAAAATTATGTAATCATGTATTTGTCTTCAAAATCTCGCCTTAATGGTTTAAATCGCCATTTAAGTCTAAGTGTTCATTTGGTGAAAGAGTTTGGGTTATTTCTTCAATTACTTGTTGCGTTATATTCTCTCTTTCATGATCTCAGGTTAAATCCTCGGTCGAAAAATGGAAAAGTAAATTCATATGAATATATAACTATTTTCCTTGAGATATCCTTCTCAGTAGCAAACAAATGGTTTCCCGTCTGTAATTTCTAGCCAATGTCAAAGCTTTTAATAAAACTTCATAATTAGTGTTTGTATAAATTCTTCATTTCCAATGCAAACTTTGATTAGCGATAACTTGAAATCCACTTGTGCTCCAAATTTCATTTTTCTTTTAAAATAAAGCTCATGGAATTCTTCAAAAATTATGTAATCATGTATTTGTCTTCAAAATCTCGCCTTAATGGTTTAAATCGCCATTTAAGTCTAAGTGTTCATTTGGTGAAAGAGTTTGGGTTATTTCTTCAATTACTTGTTGCGTTATATTCTCTCTTTCATGATCTCAGGTTAAATCCTCGGTCGAAAAATGGAAAAGTAAATTCATATGAATATATAACTATTTTCCTTGAGATATCCTTCTCAGTAGCAAACAAATGGTTTCCCGTCTGTAATTTCTAGCCAATGTCAAAGCTTTTAATAAAACTTCATAATTAGTGTTTGTATAAATTCTTCATTTCCAATGCAAACTTTGATTAGCGATAACTTGAAATCCACTTGTGCTCCAAATTTCATTTTTCTTTTAAAATAAAGCTCATGGAATTCTTCAAAAATTATGTAATCATGTATTTGTCTTCAAAATCTCGCCTTAATGGTTTAAATCGCCATTTAAGTCTAAGTGTTCATTTGGTGAAAGAGTTTGGGTTATTTCTTCAATTACTTGTTGCGTTATATTCTCTCTTTCATGATCTCAGGTTAAATCCTCGGTCGAAAAATGGAAAAGTAAATTCATATGAATATATAACTATTTTCCTTGAGATATCCTTCTCAGTAGCAAACAAATGGTTTCCCGTCTGTAATTTCTAGCCAATGTCAAAGCTTTTAATAAAACTTCATAATTAGTGTTTGTATAAATTCTTCATTTCCAATGCAAACTTTGATTAGCGATAACTTGAAATCCACTTGTGCTCCAAATTTCATTTTTCTTTTAAAATAAAGCTCATGGAATTCTTCAAAAATTATGTAATCATGTATTTGTCTTCAAAATCTCGCCTTAATGGTTTAAATCGCCATTTAAGTCTAAGTGTTCATTTGGTGAAAGAGTTTGGGTTATTTCTTCAATTACTTGTTGCGTTATATTCTCTCTTTCATGATCTCAGGTTAAATCCTCGGTCGAAAAATGGAAAAGTAAATTCATATGAATATATAACTATTTTCCTTGAGATATCCTTCTCAGTAGCAAACAAATGGTTTCCCGTCTGTAATTTCTAGCCAATGTCAAAGCTTTTAATAAAACTTCATAATTAGTGTTTGTATAAATTCTTCATTTCCAATGCAAACTTTGATTAGCGATAACTTGAAATCCACTTGTGCTCCAAATTTCATTTTTCTTTTAAAATAAAGCTCATGGAATTCTTCAAAAATTATGTAATCATGTATTTGTCTTCAAAATCTCGCCTTAATGGTTTAAATCGCCATTTAAGTCTAAGTGTTCATTTGGTGAAAGAGTTTGGGTTATTTCTTCAATTACTTGTTGCGTTATATTCTCTCTTTCATGATCTCAGGTTAAATCCTCGGTCGAAAAATGGAAAAGTAAATTCATATGAATATATAACTATTTTCCTTGAGATATCCTTCTCAGTAGCAAACAAATGGTTTCCCGTCTGTAATTTCTAGCCAATGTCAAAGCTTTTAATAAAACTTCATAATTAGTGTTTGTATAAATTCTTCATTTCCAATGCAAACTTTGATTAGCGATAACTTGAAATCCACTTGTGCTCCAAATTTCATTTTTCTTTTAAAATAAAGCTCATGGAATTCTTCAAAAATTATGTAATCATGTATTTGTCTTCAAAATCTCGCCTTAATGGTTTAAATCGCCATTTAAGTCTAAGTGTTCATTTGGTGAAAGAGTTTGGGTTATTTCTTCAATTACTTGTTGCGTTATATTCTCTCTTTCATGATCTCAGGTTAAATCCTCGGTCGAAAAATGGAAAAGTAAATTCATATGAATATATAACTATTTTCCTTGAGATATCCTTCTCAGTAGCAAACAAATGGTTTCCCGTCTGTAATTTCTAGCCAATGTCAAAGCTTTTAATAAAACTTCATAATTAGTGTTTGTATAAATTCTTCATTTCCAATGCAAACTTTGATTAGCGATAACTTGAAATCCACTTGTGCTCCAAATTTCATTTTTCTTTTAAAATAAAGCTCATGGAATTCTTCAAAAATTATGTAATCATGTATTTGTCTTCAAAATCTCGCCTTAATGGTTTAAATCGCCATTTAAGTCTAAGTGTTCATTTGGTGAAAGAGTTTGGGTTATTTCTTCAATTACTTGTTGCGTTATATTCTCTCTTTCATGATCTCAGGTTAAATCCTCGGTCGAAAAATGGAAAAGTAAATTCATATGAATATATAACTATTTTCCTTGAGATATCCTTCTCAGTAGCAAACAAATGGTTTCCCGTCTGTAATTTCTAGCCAATGTCAAAGCTTTTAATAAAACTTCATAATTAGTGTTTGTATAAATTCTTCATTTCCAATGCAAACTTTGATTAGCGATAACTTGAAATCCACTTGTGCTCCAAATTTCATTTTTCTTTTAAAATAAAGCTCATGGAATTCTTCAAAAATTATGTAATCATGTATTTGTCTTCAAAATCTCGCCTTAATGGTTTAAATCGCCATTTAAGTCTAAGTGTTCATTTGGTGAAAGAGTTTGGGTTATTTCTTCAATTACTTGTTGCGTTATATTCTCTCTTTCATGATCTCAGGTTAAATCCTCGGTCGAAAAATGGAAAAGTAAATTCATATGAATATATAACTATTTTCCTTGAGATATCCTTCTCAGTAGCAAACAAATGGTTTCCCGTCTGTAATTTCTAGCCAATGTCAAAGCTTTTAATAAAACTTCATAATTAGTGTTTGTATAAATTCTTCATTTCCAATGCAAACTTTGATTAGCGATAACTTGAAATCCACTTGTGCTCCAAATTTCATTTTTCTTTTAAAATAAAGCTCATGGAATTCTTCAAAAATTATGTAATCATGTATTTGTCTTCAAAATCTCGCCTTAATGGTTTAAATCGCCATTTAAGTCTAAGTGTTCATTTGGTGAAAGAGTTTGGGTTATTTCTTCAATTACTTGTTGCGTTATATTCTCTCTTTCATGATCTCAGGTTAAATCCTCGGTCGAAAAATGGAAAAGTAAATTCATATGAATATATAACTATTTTCCTTGAGATATCCTTCTCAGTAGCAAACAAATGGTTTCCCGTCTGTAATTTCTAGCCAATGTCAAAGCTTTTAATAAAACTTCATAATTAGTGTTTGTATAAATTCTTCATTTCCAATGCAAACTTTGATTAGCGATAACTTGAAATCCACTTGTGCTCCAAATTTCATTTTTCTTTTAAAATAAAGCTCATGGAATTCTTCAAAAATTATGTAATCATGTATTTGTCTTCAAAATCTCGCCTTAATGGTTTAAATCGCCATTTAAGTCTAAGTGTTCATTTGGTGAAAGAGTTTGGGTTATTTCTTCAATTACTTGTTGCGTTATATTCTCTCTTTCATGATCTCAGGTTAAATCCTCGGTCGAAAAATGGAAAAGTAAATTCATATGAATATATAACTATTTTCCTTGAGATATCCTTCTCAGTAGCAAACAAATGGTTTCCCGTCTGTAATTTCTAGCCAATGTCAAAGCTTTTAATAAAACTTCATAATTAGTGTTTGTATAAATTCTTCATTTCCAATGCAAACTTTGATTAGCGATAACTTGAAATCCACTTGTGCTCCAAATTTCATTTTTCTTTTAAAATAAAGCTCATGGAATTCTTCAAAAATTATGTAATCATGTATTTGTCTTCAAAATCTCGCCTTAATGGTTTAAATCGCCATTTAAGTCTAAGTGTTCATTTGGTGAAAGAGTTTGGGTTATTTCTTCAATTACTTGTTGCGTTATATTCTCTCTTTCATGATCTCAGGTTAAATCCTCGGTCGAAAAATGGAAAAGTAAATTCATATGAATATATAACTATTTTCCTTGAGATATCCTTCTCAGTAGCAAACAAATGGTTTCCCGTCTGTAATTTCTAGCCAATGTCAAAGCTTTTAATAAAACTTCATAATTAGTGTTTGTATAAATTCTTCATTTCCAATGCAAACTTTGATTAGCGATAACTTGAAATCCACTTGTGCTCCAAATTTCATTTTTCTTTTAAAATAAAGCTCATGGAATTCTTCAAAAATTATGTAATCATGTATTTGTCTTCAAAATCTCGCCTTAATGGTTTAAATCGCCATTTAAGTCTAAGTGTTCATTTGGTGAAAGAGTTTGGGTTATTTCTTCAATTACTTGTTGCGTTATATTCTCTCTTTCATGATCTCAGGTTAAATCCTCGGTCGAAAAATGGAAAAGTAAATTCATATGAATATATAACTATTTTCCTTGAGATATCCTTCTCAGTAGCAAACAAATGGTTTCCCGTCTGTAATTTCTAGCCAATGTCAAAGCTTTTAATAAAACTTCATAATTAGTGTTTGTATAAATTCTTCATTTCCAATGCAAACTTTGATTAGCGATAACTTGAAATCCACTTGTGCTCCAAATTTCATTTTTCTTTTAAAATAAAGCTCATGGAATTCTTCAAAAATTATGTAATCATGTATTTGTCTTCAAAATCTCGCCTTAATGGTTTAAATCGCCATTTAAGTCTAAGTGTTCATTTGGTGAAAGAGTTTGGGTTATTTCTTCAATTACTTGTTGCGTTATATTCTCTCTTTCATGATCTCAGGTTAAATCCTCGGTCGAAAAATGGAAAAGTAAATTCATATGAATATATAACTATTTTCCTTGAGATATCCTTCTCAGTAGCAAACAAATGGTTTCCCGTCTGTAATTTCTAGCCAATGTCAAAGCTTTTAATAAAACTTCATAATTAGTGTTTGTATAAATTCTTCATTTCCAATGCAAACTTTGATTAGCGATAACTTGAAATCCACTTGTGCTCCAAATTTCATTTTTCTTTTAAAATAAAGCTCATGGAATTCTTCAAAAATTATGTAATCATGTATTTGTCTTCAAAATCTCGCCTTAATGGTTTAAATCGCCATTTAAGTCTAAGTGTTCATTTGGTGAAAGAGTTTGGGTTATTTCTTCAATTACTTGTTGCGTTATATTCTCTCTTTCATGATCTCAGGTTAAATCCTCGGTCGAAAAATGGAAAAGTAAATTCATATGAATATATAACTATTTTCCTTGAGATATCCTTCTCAGTAGCAAACAAATGGTTTCCCGTCTGTAATTTCTAGCCAATGTCAAAGCTTTTAATAAAACTTCATAATTAGTGTTTGTATAAATTCTTCATTTCCAATGCAAACTTTGATTAGCGATAACTTGAAATCCACTTGTGCTCCAAATTTCATTTTTCTTTTAAAATAAAGCTCATGGAATTCTTCAAAAATTATGTAATCATGTATTTGTCTTCAAAATCTCGCCTTAATGGTTTAAATCGCCATTTAAGTCTAAGTGTTCATTTGGTGAAAGAGTTTGGGTTATTTCTTCAATTACTTGTTGCGTTATATTCTCTCTTTCATGATCTCAGGTTAAATCCTCGGTCGAAAAATGGAAAAGTAAATTCATATGAATATATAACTATTTTCCTTGAGATATCCTTCTCAGTAGCAAACAAATGGTTTCCCGTCTGTAATTTCTAGCCAATGTCAAAGCTTTTAATAAAACTTCATAATTAGTGTTTGTATAAATTCTTCATTTCCAATGCAAACTTTGATTAGCGATAACTTGAAATCCACTTGTGCTCCAAATTTCATTTTTCTTTTAAAATAAAGCTCATGGAATTCTTCAAAAATTATGTAATCATGTATTTGTCTTCAAAATCTCGCCTTAATGGTTTAAATCGCCATTTAAGTCTAAGTGTTCATTTGGTGAAAGAGTTTGGGTTATTTCTTCAATTACTTGTTGCGTTATATTCTCTCTTTCATGATCTCAGGTTAAATCCTCGGTCGAAAAATGGAAAAGTAAATTCATATGAATATATAACTATTTTCCTTGAGATATCCTTCTCAGTAGCAAACAAATGGTTTCCCGTCTGTAATTTCTAGCCAATGTCAAAGCTTTTAATAAAACTTCATAATTAGTGTTTGTATAAATTCTTCATTTCCAATGCAAACTTTGATTAGCGATAACTTGAAATCCACTTGTGCTCCAAATTTCATTTTTCTTTTAAAATAAAGCTCATGGAATTCTTCAAAAATTATGTAATCATGTATTTGTCTTCAAAATCTCGCCTTAATGGTTTAAATCGCCATTTAAGTCTAAGTGTTCATTTGGTGAAAGAGTTTGGGTTATTTCTTCAATTACTTGTTGCGTTATATTCTCTCTTTCATGATCTCAGGTTAAATCCTCGGTCGAAAAATGGAAAAGTAAATTCATATGAATATATAACTATTTTCCTTGAGATATCCTTCTCAGTAGCAAACAAATGGTTTCCCGTCTGTAATTTCTAGCCAATGTCAAAGCTTTTAATAAAACTTCATAATTAGTGTTTGTATAAATTCTTCATTTCCAATGCAAACTTTGATTAGCGATAACTTGAAATCCACTTGTGCTCCAAATTTCATTTTTCTTTTAAAATAAAGCTCATGGAATTCTTCAAAAATTATGTAATCATGTATTTGTCTTCAAAATCTCGCCTTAATGGTTTAAATCGCCATTTAAGTCTAAGTGTTCATTTGGTGAAAGAGTTTGGGTTATTTCTTCAATTACTTGTTGCGTTATATTCTCTCTTTCATGATCTCAGGTTAAATCCTCGGTCGAAAAATGGAAAAGTAAATTCATATGAATATATAACTATTTTCCTTGAGATATCCTTCTCAGTAGCAAACAAATGGTTTCCCGTCTGTAATTTCTAGCCAATGTCAAAGCTTTTAATAAAACTTCATAATTAGTGTTTGTATAAATTCTTCATTTCCAATGCAAACTTTGATTAGCGATAACTTGAAATCCACTTGTGCTCCAAATTTCATTTTTCTTTTAAAATAAAGCTCATGGAATTCTTCAAAAATTATGTAATCATGTATTTGTCTTCAAAATCTCGCCTTAATGGTTTAAATCGCCATTTAAGTCTAAGTGTTCATTTGGTGAAAGAGTTTGGGTTATTTCTTCAATTACTTGTTGCGTTATATTCTCTCTTTCATGATCTCAGGTTAAATCCTCGGTCGAAAAATGGAAAAGTAAATTCATATGAATATATAACTATTTTCCTTGAGATATCCTTCTCAGTAGCAAACAAATGGTTTCCCGTCTGTAATTTCTAGCCAATGTCAAAGCTTTTAATAAAACTTCATAATTAGTGTTTGTATAAATTCTTCATTTCCAATGCAAACTTTGATTAGCGATAACTTGAAATCCACTTGTGCTCCAAATTTCATTTTTCTTTTAAAATAAAGCTCATGGAATTCTTCAAAAATTATGTAATCATGTATTTGTCTTCAAAATCTCGCCTTAATGGTTTAAATCGCCATTTAAGTCTAAGTGTTCATTTGGTGAAAGAGTTTGGGTTATTTCTTCAATTACTTGTTGCGTTATATTCTCTCTTTCATGATCTCAGGTTAAATCCTCGGTCGAAAAATGGAAAAGTAAATTCATATGAATATATAACTATTTTCCTTGAGATATCCTTCTCAGTAGCAAACAAATGGTTTCCCGTCTGTAATTTCTAGCCAATGTCAAAGCTTTTAATAAAACTTGATAATTAGTGTTTGTATAAATTCTTCATTTCCAATGCAAACTTTGATTAGCGATAACTTGAAATCCACTTGTGCTCCAAATTTCATTTTTCTTTTAAAATAAAGCTCATGGAATTCTTCAAAAATTATGTAATCATGTATTTGTCTTCAAAATCTCGCCTTAATGGTTTAAATCGCCATTTAAGTCTAAGTGTTCATTTGGTGAAAGAGTTTGGGTTATTTCTTCAATTACTTGTTGCGTTATATTCTCTCTTTCATGATCTCAGGTTAAATCCTCGGTCGAAAAATGGAAAAGTAAATTCATATGAATATATAACTATTTTCCTTGAGATATCCTTCTCAGTAGCAAACAAATGGTTTCCCGTCTGTAATTTCTAGCCAATGTCAAAGCTTTTAATAAAACTTCATAATTAGTGTTTGTATAAATTCTTCATTTCCAATGCAAACTTTGATTAGCGATAACTTGAAATCCACTTGTGCTCCAAATTTCATTTTTCTTTTAAAATAAAGCTCATGGAATTCTTCAAAAATTTCATGTATTTGTCTTCAAAATCTCGCCTTAATGGTTTAAATCGCCATTTAAGTCTAAGTGTTCATTTGGTGAAAGAGTTTGGGTTATTTCTTCAATTACTTGTTGCGTTATATTCTCTCTTTCATGATCTCAGGTTAAATCCTCGGTCGAAAAATGGAAAAGTAAATTCATATGAATATATAACTATTTTCCTTGAGATATCCTTCTCAGTAGCAAACAAATGGTTTCCCGTCTGTAATTTCTAGCCAATGTCAAAGCTTTTAATAAAACTTCATAATTAGTGTTTGTATAAATTCTTCATTTCCAATGCAAACTTTGATTAGCGATAACTTGAAATCCACTTGTGCTCCAAATTTCATTTTTCTTTTAAAATAAAGCTCATGGAATTCTTCAAAAATTATGTAATCATGTATTTGTCTTCAAAATCTCGCCTTAATGGTTTAAATCGCCATTTAAGTCTAAGTGTTCATTTGGTGAAAGAGTTTGGGTTATTTCTTCAATTACTTGTTGCGTTATATTCTCTCTTTCATGATCTCAGGTTAAATCCTCGGTCGAAAAATGGAAAAAATGGAAAAGTAAATTCATATGAATATATAACTATTTTCCTTGAGATATCCTTCTCAGTAGCAAACAAATGGTTTCCCGTCTGTAATTTCTAGCCAATGTCAAAGCTTTTAATAAAACTTCATAATTAGTGTTTGTATAAATTCTTCATTTCCAATGCAAACTTTGATTAGCGATAACTTGAAATCCACTTGTGCTCCAAATTTCATTTTTCTTTTAAAATAAAGCTCATGGAATTCTTCAAAAATTATGTAATCATGTATTTGTCTTCAAAATCTCGCCTTAATGGTTTAAATCGCCATTTAAGTCTAAGTGTTCATTTGGTGAAAGAGTTTGGGTTATTTCTTCAATTACTTGTTGCGTTATATTCTCTCTTTCATGATCTCAGGTTAAATCCTCGGTCGAAAAATGGAAAAGTAAATTCATATGAATATATAACTATTTTCCTTGAGATATCCTTCTCAGTAGCAAACAAATGGTTTCCCGTCTGTAATTTCTAGCCAATGTCAAAGCTTTTAATAAAACTTCATAATTAGTGTTTGTATAAATTCTTCATTTCCAATGCCAACTTTGATTAGCGATAACTTTGAAATCTACTTGTGCTCCAAATTTCATTTTTTCTTTAAAATAAAGCTCATGGAATTCTTCAAAAATTATTAATCATGTATTTGTGTTCAAAATCTCGCCATAATGGTTTAAATCGCCATTTAAGTATAAGTGTTCATTTGCTGAATTTTGGACAGTCAGCGGTCGTGTGTACGTATGCTTATCCAGTATATCCTCGGTCGAAAAATGGAAAAGTAAATTCATATGAATATATAACTATTTTCCTTGAGATATCCTTCTCAGTAGCAAACAAATGGTTTCCCGTCTGTAATTTCTAGCCAATGTCAAAGCTTTTAATAAAACTTCATAATTAGTGTTTGTATAAATTCTTCATTTCCAATGCAAACTTTGATTAGCGATAACTTGAAATCCACTTGTGCTCCAAATTTCATTTTTCTTTTAAAATAAAGCTCATGGAATTCTTCAAAAATTATGTAATCATGTATTTGTCTTCAAAATCTCGCCTTAATGGTTTAAATCGCCATTTAAGTCTAAGTGTTCATTTGGTGAAAGAGTTTGGGTTATTTCTTCAATTACTTGTTGCGTTATATTCTCTCTTTCATGATCTCAGGTTAAATCCTCGGTCGAAAAATGGAAAAGTAAATTCATATGAATATATAACTATTTTCCTTGAGATATCCTTCTCAGTAGCAAACAAATGGTTTCCCGTCTGTAATTTCTAGCCAATGTCAAAGCTTTTAATAAAACTTCATAATTAGTGTTTGTATAAATTCTTCATTTCCAATGCAAACTTTGATTAGCGATAACTTGAAATCCACTTGTGCTCCGAATTTCATTTTTCTTTTAAAATAAAGCTCACGGAATTCTTCAAAAATTATGTAATCATGTATTTGTCTTCAAAATCTCGCCTTAATGGTTTAAATCGCCATTTAAGTCTAAGTGTTCATTTGGTGAAAGAGTTTGGGTTATTTCTTCAATTACTTGTTGCGTTATATTCTCTCTTTCATGATCTCAGGTTAAATCCTCGGTCGAAAAATGGAAAAGTAAATTCATATGAATATATAACTATTTTCCTTGAGATATCCTTCTCAGTAGCAAACAAATGGTTTCCCGTCTGTAATTTCTAGCCAATGTCAAAGCTTTTAATAAAACTTCATAATTAGTGTTTGTATAAATTCTTCATTTCCAATGCAAACTTTGATTAGCGATAACTTGAAATCCACTTGTGCTCCAAATTTCATTTTTCTTTTAAAATAAAGCTCATGGAATTCTTCAAAAATTATGTAATCATGTATTTGTCTTCAAAATCTCGCCTTAATGGTTTAAATCGCCATTTAAGTCTAAGTGTTCATTTGGTGAAAGAGTTTGGGTTATTTCTTCAATTACTTGTTGCGTTATATTCTCTCTTTCATGATCTCAGGTTAAATCCTCGGTCGAAAAATGGAAAAGTAAATTCATATGAATATATAACTATTTTCCTTGAGATATCCTTCTCAGTAGCAAACAAATGGTTTCCCGTCTGTAATTTCTAGCCAATGTCAAAGCTTTTAATAAAACTTCATAATTAGTGTTTGTATAAATTCTTCATTTCCAATGCAAACTTTGATTAGCGATAACTTGAAATCCACTTGTGCTCCAAATTTCATTTTTCTTTTAAAATAAAGCTCATGGAATTCTTCAAAAATTTCATGTATTTGTCTTCAAAATCTCGCCTTAATGGTTTAAATCGCCATTTAAGTCTAAGTGTTCATTTGGTGAAAGAGTTTGGGTTATTTCTTCAATTACTTGTTGCGTTATATTCTCTCTTTCATGATCTCAGGTTAAATCCTCGGTCGAAAAATGGAAAAGTAAATTCATATGAATATATAACTATTTTCCTTGAGATATCCTTCTCAGTAGCAAACAAATGGTTTCCCGTCTGTAATTTCTAGCCAATGTCAAAGCTTTTAATAAAACTTCATAATTAGTGTTTGTATAAATTCTTCATTTCCAATGCAAACTTTGATTAGCGATAACTTGAAATCCACTTGTGCTCCAAATTTCATTTTTCTTTTAAAATAAAGCTCATGGAATTCTTCAAAAATTATGTAATCATGTATTTGTCTTCAAAATCTCGCCTTAATGGTTTAAATCGCCATTTAAGTCTAAGTGTTCATTTGGTGAAAGAGTTTGGGTTATTTCTTCAATTACTTGTTGCGTTATATTCTCTCTTTCATGATCTCAGGTTAAATCCTCGGTCGAAAAATGGAAAAGTAAATTCATATGAATATATAACTATTTTCCTTGAGATATCCTTCTCAGTAGCAAACAAATGGTTTCCCGTCTGTAATTTCTAGCCAATGTCAAAGCTTTTAATAAAACTTCATAATTAGTGTTTGTATAAATTCTTCATTTCCAATGCAAACTTTGATTAGCGATAACTTGAAATCCACTTGTGCTCCAAATTTCATTTTTCTTTTAAAATAAAGCTCATGGAATTCTTCAAAAATTTCATGTATTTGTCTTCAAAATCTCGCCTTAATGGTTTAAATCGCCATTTAAGTCTAAGTGTTCATTTGGTGAAAGAGTTTGGGTTATTTCTTCAATTACTTGTTGCGTTATATTCTCTCTTTCATGATCTCAGGTTAAATCCTCGGTCGAAAAATGGAAAAGTAAATTCATATGAATATATAACTATTTTCCTTGAGATATCCTTCTCAGTAGCAAACAAATGGTTTCCCGTCTGTAATTTCTAGCCAATGTCAAAGCTTTTAATAAAACTTCATAATTAGTGTTTGTATAAATTCTTCATTTCCAATGCAAACTTTGATTAGCGATAACTTGAAATCCACTTGTGCTCCAAATTTCATTTTTCTTTTAAAATAAAGCTCATGGAATTCTTCAAAAATTATGTAATCATGTATTTGTCTTCAAAATCTCGCCTTAATGGTTTAAATCGCCATTTAAGTCTAAGTGTTCATTTGGTGAAAGAGTTTGGGTTATTTCTTCAATTACTTGTTGCGTTATATTCTCTCTTTCATGATCTCAGGTTAAATCCTCGGTCGAAAAATGGAAAAGTAAATTCATATGAATATATAACTATTTTCCTTGAGATATCCTTCTCAGTAGCAAACAAATGGTTTCCCGTCTGTAATTTCTAGCCAATGTCAAAGCTTTTAATAAAACTTCATAATTAGTGTTTGTATAAATTCTTCATTTCCAATGCAAACTTTGATTAGCGATAACTTGAAATCCACTTGTGCTCCAAATTTCATTTTTCTTTTAAAATAAAGCTCATGGAATTCTTCAAAAATTTCATGTATTTGTCTTCAAAATCTCGCCTTAATGGTTTAAATCGCCATTTAAGTCTAAGTGTTCATTTGGTGAAAGAGTTTGGGTTATTTCTTCAATTACTTGTTGCGTTATATTCTCTCTTTCATGATCTCAGGTTAAATCCTCGGTCGAAAAATGGAAAAGTAAATTCATATGAATATATAACTATTTTCCTTGAGATATCCTTCTCAGTAGCAAACAAATGGTTTCCCGTCTGTAATTTCTAGCCAATGTCAAAGCTTTTAATAAAACTTCATAATTAGTGTTTGTATAAATTCTTCATTTCCAATGCAAACTTTGATTAGCGATAACTTGAAATCCACTTGTGCTCCAAATTTCATTTTTCTTTTAAAATAAAGCTCATGGAATTCTTCAAAAATTATGTAATCATGTATTTGTCTTCAAAATCTCGCCTTAATGGTTTAAATCGCCATTTAAGTCTAAGTGTTCATTTGGTGAAAGAGTTTGGGTTATTTCTTCAATTACTTGTTGCGT
This sequence comes from Lytechinus pictus, assembly GCF_037042905.1. NCBI lineage: Eukaryota > Metazoa > Echinodermata > Echinoidea > Temnopleuroida > Toxopneustidae > Lytechinus > Lytechinus pictus. The sequence goes on along the minus strand of NW_026974213.1, from coordinate 55,910 downwards.
TATATTCTCTCTTTCATGATCTCAGGTTAAATCCTCGGTCGAAAAATGGAAAAGTAAATTCATATGAATATATAACTATTTTCCTTGAGATATCCTTCTCAGTAGCAAACAAATGGTTTCCCGTCTGTAATTTCTAGCCAATGTCAAAGCTTTTAATAAAACTTCATAATTAGTGTTTGTATAAATTCTTCATTTCCAATGCAAACTTTGATTAGCGATAACTTGAAATCCACTTGTGCTCCAAATTTCATTTTTCTTTTAAAATAAAGCTCATGGAATTCTTCAAAAATTATGTAATCATGTATTTGTCTTCAAAATCTCGCCTTAATGGTTTAAATCGCCATTTAAGTCTAAGTGTTCATTTGGTGAAAGAGTTTGGGTTATTTCTTCAATTACTTGTTGCGTTATATTCTCTCTTTCATGATCTCAGGTTAAATCCTCGGTCGAAAAATGGAAAAGTAAATTCATATGAATATATAACTATTTTCCTTGAGATATCCTTCTCAGTAGCAAACAAATGGTTTCCCGTCTGTAATTTCTAGCCAATGTCAAAGCTTTTAATAAAACTTCATAATTAGTGTTTGTATAAATTCTTCATTTCCAATGCAAACTTTGATTAGCGATAACTTGAAATCCACTTGTGCTCCAAATTTCATTTTTCTTTTAAAATAAAGCTCATGGAATTCTTCAAAAATTATGTAATCATGTATTTGTCTTCAAAATCTCGCCTTAATGGTTTAAATCGCCATTTAAGTCTAAGTGTTCATTTGGTGAAAGAGTTTGGGTTATTTCTTCAATTACTTGTTGCGTTATATTCTCTCTTTCATGATCTCAGGTTAAATCCTCGGTCGAAAAATGGAAAAGTAAATTCATATGAATATATAACTATTTTCCTTGAGATATCCTTCTCAGTAGCAAACAAATGGTTTCCCGTCTGTAATTTCTAGCCAATGTCAAAGCTTTTAATAAAACTTCATAATTAGTGTTTGTATAAATTCTTCATTTCCAATGCAAACTTTGATTAGCGATAACTTGAAATCCACTTGTGCTCCAAATTTCATTTTTCTTTTAAAATAAAGCTCATGGAATTCTTCAAAAATTTCATGTATTTGTCTTCAAAATCTCGCCTTAATGGTTTAAATCGCCATTTAAGTCTAAGTGTTCATTTGGTGAAAGAGTTTGGGTTATTTCTTCAATTACTTGTTGCGTTATATTCTCTCTTTCATGATCTCAGGTTAAATCCTCGGTCGAAAAATGGAAAAGTAAATTCATATGAATATATAACTATTTTCCTTGAGATATCCTTCTCAGTAGCAAACAAATGGTTTCCCGTCTGTAATTTCTAGCCAATGTCAAAGCTTTTAATAAAACTTCATAATTAGTGTTTGTATAAATTCTTCATTTCCAATGCAAACTTTGATTAGCGATAACTTGAAATCCACTTGTGCTCCAAATTTCATTTTTCTTTTAAAATAAAGCTCATGGAATTCTTCAAAAATTATGTAATCATGTATTTGTCTTCAAAATCTCGCCTTAATGGTTTAAATCGCCATTTAAGTCTAAGTGTTCATTTGGTGAAAGAGTTTGGGTTATTTCTTCAATTACTTGTTGCGTTATATTCTCTCTTTCATGATCTCAGGTTAAATCCTCGGTCGAAAAATGGAAAAGTAAATTCATATGAATATATAACTATTTTCCTTGAGATATCCTTCTCAGTAGCAAACAAATGGTTTCCCGTCTGTAATTTCTAGCCAATGTCAAAGCTTTTAATAAAACTTCATAATTAGTGTTTGTATAAATTCTTCATTTCCAATGCAAACTTTGATTAGCGATAACTTGAAATCCACTTGTGCTCCAAATTTCATTTTTCTTTTAAAATAAAGCTCATGGAATTCTTCAAAAATTATGTAATCATGTATTTGTCTTCAAAATCTCGCCTTAATGGTTTAAATCGCCATTTAAGTCTAAGTGTTCATTTGGTGAAAGAGTTTGGGTTATTTCTTCAATTACTTGTTGCGTTATATTCTCTCTTTCATGATCTCAGGTTAAATCCTCGGTCGAAAAATGGAAAAGTAAATTCATATGAATATATAACTATTTTCCTTGAGATATCCTTCTCAGTAGCAAACAAATGGTTTCCCGTCTGTAATTTCTAGCCAATGTCAAAGCTTTTAATAAAACTTCATAATTAGTGTTTGTATAAATTCTTCATTTCCAATGCAAACTTTGATTAGCGATAACTTGAAATCCACTTGTGCTCCGAATTTCATTTTTCTTTTAAAATAAAGCTCACGGAATTCTTCAAAAATTATGTAATCATGTATTTGTCTTCAAAATCTCGCCTTAATGGTTTAAATCGCCATTTAAGTCTAAGTGTTCATTTGGTGAAAGAGTTTGGGTTATTTCTTCAATTACTTGTTGCGTTATATTCTCTCTTTCATGATCTCAGGTTAAATCCTCGGTCGAAAAATGGAAAAGTAAATTCATATGAATATATAACTATTTTCCTTGAGATATCCTTCTCAGTAGCAAACAAATGGTTTCCCGTCTGTAATTTCTAGCCAATGTCAAAGCTTTTAATAAAACTTCATAATTAGTGTTTGTATAAATTCTTCATTTCCAATGCAAACTTTGATTAGCGATAACTTGAAATCCACTTGTGCTCCAAATTTCATTTTTCTTTTAAAATAAAGCTCATGGAATTCTTCAAAAATTTCATGTATTTGTCTTCAAAATCTCGCCTTAATGGTTTAAATCGCCATTTAAGTCTAAGTGTTCATTTGGTGAAAGAGTTTGGGTTATTTCTTCAATTACTTGTTGCGTTATATTCTCTCTTTCATGATCTCAGGTTAAATCCTCGGTCGAAAAATGGAAAAGTAAATTCATATGAATATATAACTATTTTCCTTGAGATATCCTTCTCAGTAGCAAACAAATGGTTTCCCGTCTGTAATTTCTAGCCAATGTCAAAGCTTTTAATAAAACTTCATAATTAGTGTTTGTATAAATTCTTCATTTCCAATGCAAACTTTGATTAGCGATAACTTGAAATCCACTTGTGCTCCAAATTTCATTTTTCTTTTAAAATAAAGCTCATGGAATTCTTCAAAAATTATGTAATCATGTATTTGTCTTCAAAATCTCGCCTTAATGGTTTAAATCGCCATTTAAGTCTAAGTGTTCATTTGGTGAAAGAGTTTGGGTTATTTCTTCAATTACTTGTTGCGTTATATTCTCTCTTTCATGATCTCAGGTTAAATCCTCGGTCGAAAAATGGAAAAGTAAATTCATATGAATATATAACTATTTTCCTTGAGATATCCTTCTCAGTAGCAAACAAATGGTTTCCCGTCTGTAATTTCTAGCCAATGTCAAAGCTTTTAATAAAACTTCATAATTAGTGTTTGTATAAATTCTTCATTTCCAATGCAAACTTTGATTAGCGATAACTTGAAATCCACTTGTGCTCCAAATTTCATTTTTCTTTTAAAATAAAGCTCATGGAATTCTTCAAAAATTTCATGTATTTGTCTTCAAAATCTCGCCTTAATGGTTTAAATCGCCATTTAAGTCTAAGTGTTCATTTGGTGAAAGAGTTTGGGTTATTTCTTCAATTACTTGTTGCGTTATATTCTCTCTTTCATGATCTCAGGTTAAATCCTCGGTCGAAAAATGGAAAAGTAAATTCATATGAATATATAACTATTTTCCTTGAGATATCCTTCTCAGTAGCAAACAAATGGTTTCCCGTCTGTAATTTCTAGCCAATGTCAAAGCTTTTAATAAAACTTCATAATTAGTGTTTGTATAAATTCTTCATTTCCAATGCAAACTTTGATTAGCGATAACTTGAAATCCACTTGTGCTCCAAATTTCATTTTTCTTTTAAAATAAAGCTCATGGAATTCTTCAAAAATTATGTAATCATGTATTTGTCTTCAAAATCTCGCCTTAATGGTTTAAATCGCCATTTAAGTCTAAGTGTTCATTTGGTGAAAGAGTTTGGGTTATTTCTTCAATTACTTGTTGCGTTATATTCTCTCTTTCATGATCTCAGGTTAAATCCTCGGTCGAAAAATGGAAAAGTAAATTCATATGAATATATAACTATTTTCCTTGAGATATCCTTCTCAGTAGCAAACAAATGGTTTCCCGTCTGTAATTTCTAGCCAATGTCAAAGCTTTTAATAAAACTTCATAATTAGTGTTTGTATAAATTCTTCATTTCCAATGCAAACTTTGATTAGCGATAACTTGAAATCCACTTGTGCTCCAAATTTCATTTTTCTTTTAAAATAAAGCTCATGGAATTCTTCAAAAATTATGTAATCATGTATTTGTCTTCAAAATCTCGCCTTAATGGTTTAAATCGCCATTTAAGTCTAAGTGTTCATTTGGTGAAAGAGTTTGGGTTATTTCTTCAATTACTTGTTGCGTTATATTCTCTCTTTCATGATCTCAGGTTAAATCCTCGGTCGAAAAATGGAAAAGTAAATTCATATGAATATATAACTATTTTCCTTGAGATATCCTTCTCAGTAGCAAACAAATGGTTTCCCGTCTGTAATTTCTAGCCAATGTCAAAGCTTTTAATAAAACTTCATAATTAGTGTTTGTATAAATTCTTCATTTCCAATGCAAACTTTGATTAGCGATAACTTGAAATCCACTTGTGCTCCAAATTTCATTTTTCTTTTAAAATAAAGCTCATGGAATTCTTCAAAAATTTCATGTATTTGTCTTCAAAATCTCGCCTTAATGGTTTAAATCGCCATTTAAGTCTAAGTGTTCATTTGGTGAAAGAGTTTGGGTTATTTCTTCAATTACTTGTTGCGTTATATTCTCTCTTTCATGATCTCAGGTTAAATCCTCGGTCGAAAAATGGAAAAGTAAATTCATATGAATATATAACTATTTTCCTTGAGATATCCTTCTCAGTAGCAAACAAATGGTTTCCCGTCTGTAATTTCTAGCCAATGTCAAAGCTTTTAATAAAACTTCATAATTAGTGTTTGTATAAATTCTTCATTTCCAATGCAAACTTTGATTAGCGATAACTTGAAATCCACTTGTGCTCCAAATTTCATTTTTCTTTTAAAATAAAGCTCATGGAATTCTTCAAAAATTATGTAATCATGTATTTGTCTTCAAAATCTCGCCTTAATGGTTTAAATCGCCATTTAAGTCTAAGTGTTCATTTGGTGAAAGAGTTTGGGTTATTTCTTCAATTACTTGTTGCGTTATATTCTCTCTTTCATGATCTCAGGTTAAATCCTCGGTCGAAAAATGGAAAAGTAAATTCATATGAATATATAACTATTTTCCTTGAGATATCCTTCTCAGTAGCAAACAAATGGTTTCCCGTCTGTAATTTCTAGCCAATGTCAAAGCTTTTAATAAAACTTCATAATTAGTGTTTGTATAAATTCTTCATTTCCAATGCAAACTTTGATTAGCGATAACTTGAAATCCACTTGTGCTCCAAATTTCATTTTTCTTTTAAAATAAAGCTCATGGAATTCTTCAAAAATTATGTAATCATGTATTTGTCTTCAAAATCTCGCCTTAATGGTTTAAATCGCCATTTAAGTCTAAGTGTTCATTTGGTGAAAGAGTTTGGGTTATTTCTTCAATTACTTGTTGCGTTATATTCTCTCTTTCATGATCTCAGGTTAAATCCTCGGTCGAAAAATGGAAAAGTAAATTCATATGAATATATAACTATTTTCCTTGAGATATCCTTCTCAGTAGCAAACAAATGGTTTCCCGTCTGTAATTTCTAGCCAATGTCAAAGCTTTTAATAAAACTTCATAATTAGTGTTTGTATAAATTCTTCATTTCCAATGCAAACTTTGATTAGCGATAACTTGAAATCCACTTGTGCTCCAAATTTCATTTTTCTTTTAAAATAAAGCTCATGGAATTCTTCAAAAATTATGTAATCATGTATTTGTCTTCAAAATCTCGCCTTAATGGTTTAAATCGCCATTTAAGTCTAAGTGTTCATTTGGTGAAAGAGTTTGGGTTATTTCTTCAATTACTTGTTGCGTTATATTCTCTCTTTCATGATCTCAGGTTAAATCCTCGGTCGAAAAATGGAAAAGTAAATTCATATGAATATATAACTATTTTCCTTGAGATATCCTTCTCAGTAGCAAACAAATGGTTTCCCGTCTGTAATTTCTAGCCAATGTCAAAGCTTTTAATAAAACTTCATAATTAGTGTTTGTATAAATTCTTCATTTCCAATGCAAACTTTGATTAGCGATAACTTGAAATCCACTTGTGCTCCAAATTTCATTTTTCTTTTAAAATAAAGCTCATGGAATTCTTCAAAAATTTCATGTATTTGTCTTCAAAATCTCGCCTTAATGGTTTAAATCGCCATTTAAGTCTAAGTGTTCATTTGGTGAAAGAGTTTGGGTTATTTCTTCAATTACTTGTTGCGTTATATTCTCTCTTTCATGATCTCAGGTTAAATCCTCGGTCGAAAAATGGAAAAGTAAATTCATATGAATATATAACTATTTTCCTTGAGATATCCTTCTCAGTAGCAAACAAATGGTTTCCCGTCTGTAATTTCTAGCCAATGTCAAAGCTTTTAATAAAACTTCATAATTAGTGTTTGTATAAATTCTTCATTTCCAATGCAAACTTTGATTAGCGATAACTTGAAATCCACTTGTGCTCCGAATTTCATTTTTCTTTTAAAATAAAGCTCACGGAATTCTTCAAAAATTATGTAATCATGTATTTGTCTTCAAAATCTCGCCTTAATGGTTTAAATCGCCATTTAAGTCTAAGTGTTCATTTGGTGAAAGAGTTTGGGTTATTTCTTCAATTACTTGTTGCGTTATATTCTCTCTTTCATGATCTCAGGTTAAATCCTCGGTCGAAAAATGGAAAAGTAAATTCATATGAATATATAACTATTTTCCTTGAGATATCCTTCTCAGTAGCAAACAAATGGTTTCCCGTCTGTAATTTCTAGCCAATGTCAAAGCTTTTAATAAAACTTCATAATTAGTGTTTGTATAAATTCTTCATTTCCAATGCAAACTTTGATTAGCGATAACTTGAAATCCACTTGTGCTCCAAATTTCATTTTTCTTTTAAAATAAAGCTCATGGAATTCTTCAAAAATTTCATGTATTTGTCTTCAAAATCTCGCCTTAATGGTTTAAATCGCCATTTAAGTCTAAGTGTTCATTTGGTGAAAGAGTTTGGGTTATTTCTTCAATTACTTGTTGCGTTATATTCTCTCTTTCATGATCTCAGGTTAAATCCTCGGTCGAAAAATGGAAAAGTAAATTCATATGAATATATAACTATTTTCCTTGAGATATCCTTCTCAGTAGCAAACAAATGGTTTCCCGTCTGTAATTTCTAGCCAATGTCAAAGCTTTTAATAAAACTTCATAATTAGTGTTTGTATAAATTCTTCATTTCCAATGCAAACTTTGATTAGCGATAACTTGAAATCCACTTGTGCTCCAAATTTCATTTTTCTTTTAAAATAAAGCTCATGGAATTCTTCAAAAATTATGTAATCATGTATTTGTCTTCAAAATCTCGCCTTAATGGTTTAAATCGCCATTTAAGTCTAAGTGTTCATTTGGTGAAAGAGTTTGGGTTATTTCTTCAATTACTTGTTGCGTTATATTCTCTCTTTCATGATCTCAGGTTAAATCCTCGGTCGAAAAATGGAAAAGTAAATTCATATGAATATATAACTATTTTCCTTGAGATATCCTTCTCAGTAGCAAACAAATGGTTTCCCGTCTGTAATTTCTAGCCAATGTCAAAGCTTTTAATAAAACTTCATAATTAGTGTTTGTATAAATTCTTCATTTCCAATGCAAACTTTGATTAGCGATAACTTGAAATCCACTTGTGCTCCAAATTTCATTTTTCTTTTAAAATAAAGCTCATGGAATTCTTCAAAAATTATGTAATCATGTATTTGTCTTCAAAATCTCGCCTTAATGGTTTAAATCGCCATTTAAGTCTAAGTGTTCATTTGGTGAAAGAGTTTGGGTTATTTCTTCAATTACTTGTTGCGTTATATTCTCTCTTTCATGATCTCAGGTTAAATCCTCGGTCGAAAAATGGAAAAGTAAATTCATATGAATATATAACTATTTTCCTTGAGATATCCTTCTCAGTAGCAAACAAATGGTTTCCCGTCTGTAATTTCTAGCCAATGTCAAAGCTTTTAATAAAACTTCATAATTAGTGTTTGTATAAATTCTTCATTTCCAATGCAAACTTTGATTAGCGATAACTTGAAATCCACTTGTGCTCCAAATTTCATTTTTCTTTTAAAATAAAGCTCATGGAATTCTTCAAAAATTATGTAATCATGTATTTGTCTTCAAAATCTCGCCTTAATGGTTTAAATCGCCATTTAAGTCTAAGTGTTCATTTGGTGAAAGAGTTTGGGTTATTTCTTCAATTACTTGTTGCGTTATATTCTCTCTTTCATGATCTCAGGTTAAATCCTCGGTCGAAAAATGGAAAAGTAAATTCATATGAATATATAACTATTTTCCTTGAGATATCCTTCTCAGTAGCAAACAAATGGTTTCCCGTCTGTAATTTCTAGCCAATGTCAAAGCTTTTAATAAAACTTCATAATTAGTGTTTGTATAAATTCTTCATTTCCAATGCAAACTTTGATTAGCGATAACTTGAAATCCACTTGTGCTCCGAATTTCATTTTTCTTTTAAAATAAAGCTCACGGAATTCTTCAAAAATTATGTAATCATGTATTTGTCTTCAAAATCTCGCCTTAATGGTTTAAATCGCCATTTAAGTCTAAGTGTTCATTTGGTGAAAGAGTTTGGGTTATTTCTTCAATTACTTGTTGCGTTATATTCTCTCTTTCATGATCTCAGGTTAAATCCTCGGTCGAAAAATGGAAAAGTAAATTCATATGAATATATAACTATTTTCCTTGAGATATCCTTCTCAGTAGCAAACAAATGGTTTCCCGTCTGTAATTTCTAGCCAATGTCAAAGCTTTTAATAAAACTTCATAATTAGTGTTTGTATAAATTCTTCATTTCCAATGCAAACTTTGATTAGCGATAACTTGAAATCCACTTGTGCTCCAAATTTCATTTTTCTTTTAAAATAAAGCTCATGGAATTCTTCAAAAATTTCATGTATTTGTCTTCAAAATCTCGCCTTAATGGTTTAAATCGCCATTTAAGTCTAAGTGTTCATTTGGTGAAAGAGTTTGGGTTATTTCTTCAATTACTTGTTGCGTTATATTCTCTCTTTCATGATCTCAGGTTAAATCCTCGGTCGAAAAATGGAAAAGTAAATTCATATGAATATATAACTATTTTCCTTGAGATATCCTTCTCAGTAGCAAACAAATGGTTTCCCGTCTGTAATTTCTAGCCAATGTCAAAGCTTTTAATAAAACTTCATAATTAGTGTTTGTATAAATTCTTCATTTCCAATGCAAACTTTGATTAGCGATAACTTGAAATCCACTTGTGCTCCAAATTTCATTTTTCTTTTAAAATAAAGCTCATGGAATTCTTCAAAAATTATGTAATCATGTATTTGTCTTCAAAATCTCGCCTTAATGGTTTAAATCGCCATTTAAGTCTAAGTGTTCATTTGGTGAAAGAGTTTGGGTTATTTCTTCAATTACTTGTTGCGTTATATTCTCTCTTTCATGATCTCAGGTTAAATCCTCGGTCGAAAAATGGAAAAGTAAATTCATATGAATATATAACTATTTTCCTTGAGATATCCTTCTCAGTAGCAAACAAATGGTTTCCCGTCTGTAATTTCTAGCCAATGTCAAAGCTTTTAATAAAACTTCATAATTAGTGTTTGTATAAATTCTTCATTTCCAATGCAAACTTTGATTAGCGATAACTTGAAATCCACTTGTGCTCCAAATTTCATTTTTCTTTTAAAATAAAGCTCATGGAATTCTTCAAAAATTTCATGTATTTGTCTTCAAAATCTCGCCTTAATGGTTTAAATCGCCATTTAAGTCTAAGTGTTCATTTGGTGAAAGAGTTTGGGTTATTTCTTCAATTACTTGTTGCGTTATATTCTCTCTTTCATGATCTCAGGTTAAATCCTCGGTCGAAAAATGGAAAAGTAAATTCATATGAATATATAACTATTTTCCTTGAGATATCCTTCTCAGTAGCAAACAAATGGTTTCCCGTCTGTAATTTCTAGCCAATGTCAAAGCTTTTAATAAAACTTCATAATTAGTGTTTGTATAAATTCTTCATTTCCAATGCAAACTTTGATTAGCGATAACTTGAAATCCACTTGTGCTCCAAATTTCATTTTTCTTTTAAAATAAAGCTCATGGAATTCTTCAAAAATTATGTAATCATGTATTTGTCTTCAAAATCTCGCCTTAATGGTTTAAATCGCCATTTAAGTCTAAGTGTTCATTTGGTGAAAGAGTTTGGGTTATTTCTTCAATTACTTGTTGCGTTATATTCTCTCTTTCATGATCTCAGGTTAAATCCTCGGTCGAAAAATGGAAAAGTAAATTCATATGAATATATAACTATTTTCCTTGAGATATCCTTCTCAGTAGCAAACAAATGGTTTCCCGTCTGTAATTTCTAGCCAATGTCAAAGCTTTTAATAAAACTTCATAATTAGTGTTTGTATAAATTCTTCATTTCCAATGCAAACTTTGATTAGCGATAACTTGAAATCCACTTGTGCTCCAAATTTCATTTTTCTTTTAAAATAAAGCTCATGGAATTCTTCAAAAATTATGTAATCATGTATTTGTCTTCAAAATCTCGCCTTAATGGTTTAAATCGCCATTTAAGTCTAAGTGTTCATTTGGTGAAAGAGTTTGGGTTATTTCTTCAATTACTTGTTGCGTTATATTCTCTCTTTCATGATCTCAGGTTAAATCCTCGGTCGAAAAATGGAAAAGTAAATTCATATGAATATATAACTATTTTCCTTGAGATATCCTTCTCAGTAGCAAACAAATGGTTTCCCGTCTGTAATTTCTAGCCAATGTCAAAGCTTTTAATAAAACTTCATAATTAGTGTTTGTATAAATTCTTCATTTCCAATGCAAACTTTGATTAGCGATAACTTGAAATCCACTTGTGCTCCAAATTTCATTTTTCTTTTAAAATAAAGCTCATGGAATTCTTCAAAAATTTCATGTATTTGTCTTCAAAATCTCGCCTTAATGGTTTAAATCGCCATTTAAGTCTAAGTGTTCATTTGGTGAAAGAGTTTGGGTTATTTCTTCAATTACTTGTTGCGTTATATTCTCTCTTTCATGATCTCAGGTTAAATCCTCGGTCGAAAAATGGAAAAGTAAATTCATATGAATATATAACTATTTTCCTTGAGATATCCTTCTCAGTAGCAAACAAATGGTTTCCCGTCTGTAATTTCTAGCCAATGTCAAAGCTTTTAATAAAACTTCATAATTAGTGTTTGTATAAATTCTTCATTTCCAATGCAAACTTTGATTAGCGATAACTTGAAATCCACTTGTGCTCCAAATTTCATTTTTCTTTTAAAATAAAGCTCATGGAATTCTTCAAAAATTATGTAATCATGTATTTGTCTTCAAAATCTCGCCTTAATGGTTTAAATCGCCATTTAAGTCTAAGTGTTCATTTGGTGAAAGAGTTTGGGTTATTTCTTCAATTACTTGTTGCGTTATATTCTCTCTTTCATGATCTCAGGTTAAATCCTCGGTCGAAAAATGGAAAAGTAAATTCATATGAATATATAACTATTTTCCTTGAGATATCCTTCTCAGTAGCAAACAAATGGTTTCCCGTCTGTAATTTCTAGCCAATGTCAAAGCTTTTAATAAAACTTCATAATTAGTGTTTGTATAAATTCTTCATTTCCAATGCAAACTTTGATTAGCGATAACTTGAAATCCACTTGTGCTCCAAATTTCATTTTTCTTTTAAAATAAAGCTCATGGAATTCTTCAAAAATTTCATGTATTTGTCTTCAAAATCTCGCCTTAATGGTTTAAATCGCCATTTAAGTCTAAGTGTTCATTTGGTGAAAGAGTTTGGGTTATTTCTTCAATTACTTGTTGCGTTATATTCTCTCTTTCATGATCTCAGGTTAAATCCTCGGTCGAAAAATGGAAAAGTAAATTCATATGAATATATAACTATTTTCCTTGAGATATCCTTCTCAGTAGCAAACAAATGGTTTCCCGTCTGTAATTTCTAGCCAATGTCAAAGCTTTTAATAAAACTTCATAATTAGTGTTTGTATAAATTCTTCATTTCCAATGCAAACTTTGATTAGCGATAACTTGAAATCCACTTGTGCTCCAAATTTCATTTTTCTTTTAAAATAAAGCTTATGGAATTCTTCAAAAATTATGTAATCATGTATTTGTCTTCAAAATCTCGCCTTAATGGTTTAAATCGCCATTTAAGTCTAAGTGTTCATTTGGTGAAAGAGTTTGGGTTATTTCTTCAATTACTTGTTGCGTTATATTCTCTCTTTCATGATCTCAGGTTAAATCCTCGGTCGAAAAATGGAAAAGTAAATTCATATGAATATATAACTATTTTCCTTGAGATATCCTTCTCAGTAGCAAACAAATGGTTTCCCGTCTGTAATTTCTAGCCAATGTCAAAGCTTTTAATAAAACTTCATAATTAGTGTTTGTATAAATTCTTCATTTCCAATGCAAACTTTGATTAGCGATAACTTGAAATCCACTTGTGCTCCAAATTTCATTTTTCTTTTAAAATAAAGCTCATGGAATTCTTCAAAAATTATGTAATCATGTATTTGTCTTCAAAATCTCGCCTTAATGGTTTAAATCGCCATTTAAGTCTAAGTGTTCATTTGGTGAAAGAGTTTGGGTTATTTCTTCAATTACTTGTTGCGTTATATTCTCTCTTTCATGATCTCAGGTTAAATCCTCGGTCGAAAAATGGAAAAGTAAATTCATATGAATATATAACTATTTTCCTTGAGATATCCTTCTCAGTAGCAAACAAATGGTTTCCCGTCTGTAATTTCTAGCCAATGTCAAAGCTTTTAATAAAACTTCATAATTAGTGTTTGTATAAATTCTTCATTTCCAATGCAAACTTTGATTAGCGATAACTTGAAATCCACTTGTGCTCCAAATTTCATTTTTCTTTTAAAATAAAGCTCATGGAATTCTTCAAAAATTATGTAATCATGTATTTGTCTTCAAAATCTCGCCTTAATGGTTTAAATCGCCATTTAAGTCTAAGTGTTCATTTGGTGAAAGAGTTTGGGTTATTTCTTCAATTACTTGTTGCGTTATATTCTCTCTTTCATGATCTCAGGTTAAATCCTCGGTCGAAAAATGGAAAAGTAAATTCATATGAATATATAACTATTTTCCTTGAGATATCCTTCTCAGTAGCAAACAAATGGTTTCCCGTCTGTAATTTCTAGCCAATGTCAAAGCTTTTAATAAAACTTCATAATTAGTGTTTGTATAAATTCTTCATTTCCAATGCAAACTTTGATTAGCGATAACTTGAAATCCACTTGTGCTCCAAATTTCATTTTTCTTTTAAAATAAAGCTCATGGAATTCTTCAAAAATTATGTAATCATGTATTTGTCTTCAAAATCTCGCCTTAATGGTTTAAATCGCCATTTAAGTCTAAGTGTTCATTTGGTGAAAGAGTTTGGGTTATTTCTTCAATTACTTGTTGCGTTATATTCTCTCTTTCATGATCTCAGGTTAAATCCTCGGTCGAAAAATGGAAAAGTAAATTCATATGAATATATAACTATTTTCCTTGAGATATCCTTCTCAGTAGCAAACAAATGGTTTCCCGTCTGTAATTTCTAGCCAATGTCAAAGCTTTTAATAAAACTTCATAATTAGTGTTTGTATAAATTCTTCATTTCCAATGCAAACTTTGATTAGCGATAACTTGAAATCCACTTGTGCTCCAAATTTCATTTTTCTTTTAAAATAAAGCTCATGGAATTCTTCAAAAATTATGTAATCATGTATTTGTCTTCAAAATCTCGCCTTAATGGTTTAAATCGCCATTTAAGTCTAAGTGTTCATTTGGTGAAAGAGTTTGGGTTATTTCTTCAATTACTTGTTGCGTTATATTCTCTCTTTCATGATCTCAGGTTAAATCCTCGGTCGAAAAATGGAAAAGTAAATTCATATGAATATATAACTATTTTCCTTGAGATATCCTTCTCAGTAGCAAACAAATGGTTTCCCGTCTGTAATTTCTAGCCAATGTCAAAGCTTTTAATAAAACTTCATAATTAGTGTTTGTATAAATTCTTCATTTCCAATGCAAACTTTGATTAGCGATAACTTGAAATCCACTTGTGCTCCAAATTTCATTTTTCTTTTAAAATAAAGCTCATGGAATTCTTCAAAAATTATGTAATCATGTATTTGTCTTCAAAATCTCGCCTTAATGGTTTAAATCGCCATTTAAGTCTAAGTGTTCATTTGGTGAAAGAGTTTGGGTTATTTCTTCAATTACTTGTTGCGTTATATTCTCTCTTTCATGATCTCAGGTTAAATCCTCGGTCGAAAAATGGAAAAGTAAATTCATATGAATATATAACTATTTTCCTTGAGATATCCTTCTCAGTAGCAAACAAATGGTTTCCCGTCTGTAATTTCTAGCCAATGTCAAAGCTTTTAATAAAACTTCATAATTAGTGTTTGTATAAATTCTTCATTTCCAATGCAAACTTTGATTAGCGATAACTTGAAATCCACTTGTGCTCCAAATTTCATTTTTCTTTTAAAATAAAGCTCATGGAATTCTTCAAAAATTATGTAATCATGTATTTGTCTTCAAAATCTCGCCTTAATGGTTTAAATCGCCATTTAAGTCTAAGTGTTCATTTGGTGAAAGAGTTTGGGTTATTTCTTCAATTACTTGTTGCGTTATATTCTCTCTTTCATGATCTCAGGTTAAATCCTCGGTCGAAAAATGGAAAAGTAAATTCATATGAATATATAACTATTTTCCTTGAGATATCCTTCTCAGTAGCAAACAAATGGTTTCCCGTCTGTAATTTCTAGCCAATGTCAAAGCTTTTAATAAAACTTCATAATTAGTGTTTGTATAAATTCTTCATTTCCAATGCAAACTTTGATTAGCGATAACTTGAAATCCACTTGTGCTCCAAATTTCATTTTTCTTTTAAAATAAAGCTCATGGAATTCTTCAAAAATTATGTAATCATGTATTTGTCTTCAAAATCTCGCCTTAATGGTTTAAATCGCCATTTAAGTCTAAGTGTTCATTTGCTGAATTTTGGACAGTCAGCGATCGTGTGTACGTATGCTTATCCATATTAGATTAAACCTGTGGTTTGGTATATTTTATCTTGTCTCAAAAGTAAAAGCTTGATGATTCTTCCATTTTTTCACCACATATGCAGTAACCTTATTTGGGAGATAAATGAACATATATATATTTTTGTTTTTATTAAAAAAACAAATGGTTTCTCGTCTGTAATTTCTAGCCAATGTCAAAGCTTTTAATAAAACTTCATAATTAGTGTTTGTATGAATTCTTCATTTCCAATGCAAACTTTGATTAGCGATAACTTGAAATCCACTTGTGCTCCAAATTTCATTTTTCTTTTAAAATAAAGCTCATGGATTTCTTCAAAAATTATGTAATCATGTATTTGTCTTCAAAATCTCGCCTTGATGGTTTAAATCGCCATTTAAGTCTAAGTGTTCATTTGGTGAAAGAGTTTGGGTTATTTCTTCAATTACTTGTTGCGTTATATTCTCTCTTTCATGATCTCAGGTTAAATCCTCGGTCGAAAAATGGAAAAGTAAATTCATATGAATATATAACTATTTTCCTTGAGATATCCTTCTCAGTAGCAAACAAATGGTTTCCCGTCTGTAATTTCTAGCCAATGTCAAAGCTTTTAATAAAACTTCATAATTAGTGTTTGTATAAATTCTTCATTTCCAATGCAAACTTTGATTAGCGATAACTTGAAATCCACTTGTGCTCCAAATTTCATTTTTCTTTTAAAATAAAGCTCATGGAATTCTTCAAAAATTATGTAATCATGTATTTGTCTTCAAAATCTCGCCTTGATGGTTTAAATCGCCATTTAAGTCTAAGTGTTCATTTGGTGAAAGAGTTTGGGTTATTTCTTCAATTACTTGTTGCGTTATATTCTCTCTTTCATGATCTCAGGTTAAATCCTCGGTCGAAAAATGGAAAAGTAAATTCATATGAATATATAACTATTTTCCTTGAGATATCCTTCTCAGTAGCAAACAAATGGTTTCCCGTCTGTAATTTCTAGCCAATGTCAAAGCTTTTAATAAAACTTCATAATTAGTGTTTGTATAAATTCTTCATTTCCAATGCAAACTTTGATTAGCGATAACTTGAAATCCACTTGTGCTCCAAATTTCATTTTTCTTTTAAAATAAAGCTCATGGAATTCTTCAAAAATGTCATGTATTTGTCTTCAAAATCTCGCCTTAATGGTTTAAATCGCCATTTAAGTCTAAGTGTTCATTTGGTGAAAGAGTTTGGGTTATTTCTTCAATTACTTGTTGCGTTATATTCTCTCTTTCATGATCTCAGGTTAAATCCTCGGTCGAAAAATGGAAAAGTAAATTCATATGAATATATAACTATTTTCCTTGAGATATCCTTCTCAGTAGCAAACAAATGGTTTCCCGTCTGTAATTTCTAGCCAATGTCAAAGCTTTTAATAAAACTTCATAATTAGTGTTTGTATAAATTCTTCATTTCCAATGCAAACTTTGATTAGCGATAACTTGAAATCCACTTGTGCTCCAAATTTCATTTTTCTTTTAAAATAAAGCTCATGGAATTCTTCAAAAATTATGTAATCATGTATTTGTCTTCAAAATCTCGCCTTAATGGTTTAAATCGCCATTTAAGTCTAAGTGTTCATTTGGTGAAAGAGTTTGGGTTATTTCTTCAATTACTTGTTGCGTTATATTCTCTCTTTCATGATCTCAGGTTAAATCCTCGGTCGAAAAATGGAAAAGTAAATTCATATGAATATATAACTATTTTCCTTGAGATATCCTTCTCAGTAGCAAACAAATGGTTTCCCGTCTGTAATTTCTAGCCAATGTCAAAGCTTTTAATAAAACTTCATAATTAGTGTTTGTATAAATTCTTCATTTCCAATGCAAACTTTGATTAGCGATAACTTGAAATCCACTTGTGCTCCAAATTTCATTTTTCTTTTAAAATAAAGCTCATGGAATTCTTCAAAAATTATGTAATCATGTATTTGTCTTCAAAATCTCGCCTTAATGGTTTAAATCGCCATTTAAGTCTAAGTGTTCATTTGGTGAAAGAGTTTGGGTTATTTCTTCAATTACTTGTTGCGTTATATTCTCTCTTTCATGATCTCAGGTTAAATCCTCGGTCGAAAAATGGAAAAGTAAATTCATATGAATATATAACTATTTTCCTTGAGATATCCTTCTCAGTAGCAAACAAATGGTTTCCCGTCTGTAATTTCTAGCCAATGTCAAAGCTTTTAATAAAACTTCATAATTAGTGTTTGTATAAATTCTTCATTTCCAATGCAAACTTTGATTAGCGATAACTTGAAATCCACTTGTGCTCCAAATTTCATTTTTCTTTTAAAATAAAGCTCATGGAATTCTTCAAAAATTATGTAATCATGTATTTGTCTTCAAAATCTCGCCTTAATGGTTTAAATCGCCATTTAAGTCTAAGTGTTCATTTGGTGAAAGAGTTTGGGTTATTTCTTCAATTACTTGTTGCGTTATATTCTCTCTTTCATGATCTCAGGTTAAATCCTCGGTCGAAAAATGGAAAAGTAAATTCATATGAATATATAACTATTTTCCTTGAGATATCCTTCTCAGTAGCAAACAAATGGTTTCCCGTCTGTAATTTCTAGCCAATGTCAAAGCTTTTAATAAAACTTCATAATTAGTGTTTGTATAAATTCTTCATTTCCAATGCAAACTTTGATTAGCGATAACTTGAAATCCACTTGTGCTCCAAATTTCATTTTTCTTTTAAAATAAAGCTCATGGAATTCTTCAAAAATGTCATGTATTTGTCTTCAAAATCTCGCCTTAATGGTTTAAATCGCCATTTAAGTCTAAGTGTTCATTTGGTGAAAGAGTTTGGGTTATTTCTTCAATTACTTGTTGCGTTATATTCTCTCTTTCATGATCTCAGGTTAAATCCTCGGTCGAAAAATGGAAAAGTAAATTCATATGAATATATAACTATTTTCCTTGAGATATCCTTCTCAGTAGCAAACAAATGGTTTCCCGTCTGTAATTTCTAGCCAATGTCAAAGCTTTTAATAAAACTTCATAATTAGTGTTTGTATAAATTCTTCATTTCCAATGCAAACTTTGATTAGCGATAACTTGAAATCCACTTGTGCTCCAAATTTCATTTTTCTTTTAAAATAAAGCTCATGGAATTCTTCAAAAATTATGTAATCATGTATTTGTCTTCAAAATCTCGCCTTGATGGTTTAAATCGCCATTTAAGTCTAAGTGTTCATTTGGTGAAAGAGTTTGGGTTATTTCTTCAATTACTTGTTGCGTTATATTCTCTCTTTCATGATCTCAGGTTAAATCCTCGGTCGAAAAATGGAAAAGTAAATTCATATGAATATATAACTATTTTCCTTGAGATATCCTTCTCAGTAGCAAACAAATGGTTTCCCGTCTGTAATTTCTAGCCAATGTCAAAGCTTTTAATAAAACTTCATAATTAGTGTTTGTATAAATTCTTCATTTCCAATGCAAACTTTGATTAGCGATAACTTGAAATCCACTTGTGCTCCAAATTTCATTTTTCTTTTAAAATAAAGCTCATGGAATTCTTCAAAAATGTCATGTATTTGTCTTCAAAATCTCGCCTTAATGGTTTAAATCGCCATTTAAGTCTAAGTGTTCATTTGGTGAAAGAGTTTGGGTTATTTCTTCAATTACTTGTTGCGTTATATTCTCTCTTTCATGATCTCAGGTTAAATCCTCGGTCGAAAAATGGAAAAGTAAATTCATATGAATATATAACTATTTTCCTTGAGATATCCTTCTCAGTAGCAAACAAATGGTTTCCCGTCTGTAATTTCTAGCCAATGTCAAAGCTTTTAATAAAACTTCATAATTAGTGTTTGTATAAATTCTTCATTTCCAATGCAAACTTTGATTAGCGATAACTTGAAATCCACTTGTGCTCCAAATTTCATTTTTCTTTTAAAATAAAGCTCATGGAATTCTTCAAAAATTATGTAATCATGTATTTGTCTTCAAAATCTCGCCTTAATGGTTTAAATCGCCATTTAAGTCTAAGTGTTCATTTGGTGAAAGAGTTTGGGTTATTTCTTCAATTACTTGTTGCGTTATATTCTCTCTTTCATGATCTCAGGTTAAATCCTCGGTCGAAAAATGGAAAAGTAAATTCATATGAATATATAACTATTTTCCTTGAGATATCCTTCTCAGTAGCAAACAAATGGTTTCCCGTCTGTAATTTCTAGCCAATGTCAAAGCTTTTAATAAAACTTCATAATTAGTGTTTGTATAAATTCTTCATTTCCAATGCAAACTTTGATTAGCGATAACTTGAAATCCACTTGTGCTCCAAATTTCATTTTTCTTTTAAAATAAAGCTCATGGAATTCTTCAAAAATTATGTAATCATGTATTTGTCTTCAAAATCTCGCCTTAATGGTTTAAATCGCCATTTAAGTCTAAGTGTTCATTTGGTGAAAGAGTTTGGGTTATTTCTTCAATTACTTGTTGCGTTATATTCTCTCTTTCATGATCTCAGGTTAAATCCTCGGTCGAAAAATGGAAAAGTAAATTCATATGAATATATAACTATTTTCCTTGAGATATCCTTCTCAGTAGCAAACAAATGGTTTCCCGTCTGTAATTTCTAGCCAATGTCAAAGCTTTTAATAAAACTTCATAATTAGTGTTTGTATAAATTCTTCATTTCCAATGCAAACTTTGATTAGCGATAACTTGAAATCCACTTGTGCTCCAAATTTCATTTTTCTTTTAAAATAAAGCTCATGGAATTCTTCAAAAATTATGTAATCATGTATTTGTCTTCAAAATCTCGCCTTAATGGTTTAAATCGCCATTTAAGTCTAAGTGTTCATTTGGTGAAAGAGTTTGGGTTATTTCTTCAATTACTTGTTGCGTTATATTCTCTCTTTCATGATCTCAGGTTAAATCCTCGGTCGAAAAATGGAAAAGTAAATTCATATGAATATATAACTATTTTCCTTGAGATATCCTTCTCAGTAGCAAACAAATGGTTTCCCGTCTGTAATTTCTAGCCAATGTCAAAGCTTTTAATAAAACTTCATAATTAGTGTTTGTATAAATTCTTCATTTCCAATGCAAACTTTGATTAGCGATAACTTGAAATCCACTTGTGCTCCAAATTTCATTTTTCTTTTAAAATAAAGCTCATGGAATTCTTCAAAAATGTCATGTATTTGTCTTCAAAATCTCGCCTTAATGGTTTAAATCGCCATTTAAGTCTAAGTGTTCATTTGGTGAAAGAGTTTGGGTTATTTCTTCAATTACTTGTTGCGTTATATTCTCTCTTTCATGATCTCAGGTTAAATCCTCGGTCGAAAAATGGAAAAGTAAATTCATATGAATATATAACTATTTTCCTTGAGATATCCTTCTCAGTAGCAAACAAATGGTTTCCCGTCTGTAATTTCTAGCCAATGTCAAAGCTTTTAATAAAACTTCATAATTAGTGTTTGTATAAATTCTTCATTTCCAATGCAAACTTTGATTAGCGATAACTTGAAATCCACTTGTGCTCCAAATTTCATTTTTCTTTTAAAATAAAGCTCATGGAATTCTTCAAAAATTATGTAATCATGTATTTGTCTTCAAAATCTCGCCTTAATGGTTTAAATCGCCATTTAAGTCTAAGTGTTCATTTGCTGAATTTTGGACAGTCAGCGATCGTGTGTACGTATGCTTATCCATATTAGATTAAACCTGTGGTTTGGTATATTTTATCTTGTCTCAAAAGTAAAAGCTTGATGATTCTTCCATTTTTTCACCACATATGCAGTAACCTTATTTGGGAGATAAATGAACATATATATATTTTTGTTTTTATTAAAAAAACAAATGGTTTCTCGTCTGTAATTTCTAGCCAATGTCAAAGCTTTTAATAAAACTTCATAATTAGTGTTTGTATGAATTCTTCATTTCCAATGCAAACTTTGATTAGCGATAACTTGAAATCCACTTGTGCTCCAAATTTCATTTTTCTTTTAAAATAAAGCTCATGGATTTCTTCAAAAATTATGTAATCATGTATTTGTCTTCAAAATCTCGCCTTGATGGTTTAAATCGCCATTTAAGTCTAAGTGTTCATTTGGTGAAAGAGTTTGGGTTATTTCTTCAATTACTTGTTGCGTTATATTCTCTCTTTCATGATCTCAGGTTAAATCCTCGGTCGAAAAATGGAAAAGTAAATTCATATGAATATATAACTATTTTCCTTGAGATATCCTTCTCAGTAGCAAACAAATGGTTTCCCGTCTGTAATTTCTAGCCAATGTCAAAGCTTTTAATAAAACTTCATAATTAGTGTTTGTATAAATTCTTCATTTCCAATGCAAACTTTGATTAGCGATAACTTGAAATCCACTTGTGCTCCAAATTTCATTTTTCTTTTAAAATAAAGCTCATGGAATTCTTCAAAAATTATGTAATCATGTATTTGTCTTCAAAATCTCGCCTTGATGGTTTAAATCGCCATTTAAGTCTAAGTGTTCATTTGGTGAAAGAGTTTGGGTTATTTCTTCAATTACTTGTTGCGTTATATTCTCTCTTTCATGATCTCAGGTTAAATCCTCGGTCGAAAAATGGAAAAGTAAATTCATATGAATATATAACTATTTTCCTTGAGATATCCTTCTCAGTAGCAAACAAATGGTTTCCCGTCTGTAATTTCTAGCCAATGTCAAAGCTTTTAATAAAACTTCAT
The DNA here is from genome assembly GCF_037042905.1 of Lytechinus pictus. NCBI lineage: Eukaryota > Metazoa > Echinodermata > Echinoidea > Temnopleuroida > Toxopneustidae > Lytechinus > Lytechinus pictus. The sequence goes on along the minus strand of NW_026974213.1, from coordinate 33,875 downwards.
AATTAGTGTTTGTATAAATTCTTCATTTCCAATGCAAACTTTGATTAGCGATAACTTGAAATCCACTTGTGCTCCAAATTTCATTTTTCTTTTAAAATAAAGCTCATGGAATTCTTCAAAAATGTCATGTATTTGTCTTCAAAATCTCGCCTTAATGGTTTAAATCGCCATTTAAGTCTAAGTGTTCATTTGGTGAAAGAGTTTGGGTTATTTCTTCAATTACTTGTTGCGTTATATTCTCTCTTTCATGATCTCAGGTTAAATCCTCGGTCGAAAAATGGAAAAGTAAATTCATATGAATATATAACTATTTTCCTTGAGATATCCTTCTCAGTAGCAAACAAATGGTTTCCCGTCTGTAATTTCTAGCCAATGTCAAAGCTTTTAATAAAACTTCATAATTAGTGTTTGTATAAATTCTTCATTTCCAATGCAAACTTTGATTAGCGATAACTTGAAATCCACTTGTGCTCCAAATTTCATTTTTCTTTTAAAATAAAGCTCATGGAATTCTTCAAAAATTATGTAATCATGTATTTGTCTTCAAAATCTCGCCTTAATGGTTTAAATCGCCATTTAAGTCTAAGTGTTCATTTGCTGAATTTTGGACAGTCAGCGATCGTGTGTACGTATGCTTATCCATATTAGATTAAACCTGTGGTTTGGTATATTTTATCTTGTCTCAAAAGTAAAAGCTTGATGATTCTTCCATTTTTTCACCACATATGCAGTAACCTTATTTGGGAGATAAATGAACATATATATATTTTTGTTTTTATTAAAAAAACAAATGGTTTCTCGTCTGTAATTTCTAGCCAATGTCAAAGCTTTTAATAAAACTTCATAATTAGTGTTTGTATGAATTCTTCATTTCCAATGCAAACTTTGATTAGCGATAACTTGAAATCCACTTGTGCTCCAAATTTCATTTTTCTTTTAAAATAAAGCTCATGGATTTCTTCAAAAATTATGTAATCATGTATTTGTCTTCAAAATCTCGCCTTGATGGTTTAAATCGCCATTTAAGTCTAAGTGTTCATTTGGTGAAAGAGTTTGGGTTATTTCTTCAATTACTTGTTGCGTTATATTCTCTCTTTCATGATCTCAGGTTAAATCCTCGGTCGAAAAATGGAAAAGTAAATTCATATGAATATATAACTATTTTCCTTGAGATATCCTTCTCAGTAGCAAACAAATGGTTTCCCGTCTGTAATTTCTAGCCAATGTCAAAGCTTTTAATAAAACTTCATAATTAGTGTTTGTATAAATTCTTCATTTCCAATGCAAACTTTGATTAGCGATAACTTGAAATCCACTTGTGCTCCAAATTTCATTTTTCTTTTAAAATAAAGCTCATGGAATTCTTCAAAAATTATGTAATCATGTATTTGTCTTCAAAATCTCGCCTTGATGGTTTAAATCGCCATTTAAGTCTAAGTGTTCATTTGGTGAAAGAGTTTGGGTTATTTCTTCAATTACTTGTTGCGTTATATTCTCTCTTTCATGATCTCAGGTTAAATCCTCGGTCGAAAAATGGAAAAGTAAATTCATATGAATATATAACTATTTTCCTTGAGATATCCTTCTCAGTAGCAAACAAATGGTTTCCCGTCTGTAATTTCTAGCCAATGTCAAAGCTTTTAATAAAACTTCATAATTAGTGTTTGTATAAATTCTTCATTTCCAATGCAAACTTTGATTAGCGATAACTTGAAATCCACTTGTGCTCCAAATTTCATTTTTCTTTTAAAATAAAGCTCATGGAATTCTTCAAAAATTATGTAATCATGTATTTGTCTTCAAAATCTCGCCTTAATGGTTTAAATCGCCATTTAAGTCTAAGTGTTCATTTGGTGAAAGAGTTTGGGTTATTTCTTCAATTACTTGTTGCGTTATATTCTCTCTTTCATGATCTCAGGTTAAATCCTCGGTCGAAAAATGGAAAAGTAAATTCATATGAATATATAACTATTTTCCTTGAGATATCCTTCTCAGTAGCAAACAAATGGTTTCCCGTCTGTAATTTCTAGCCAATGTCAAAGCTTTTAATAAAACTTCATAATTAGTGTTTGTATAAATTCTTCATTTCCAATGCAAACTTTGATTAGCGATAACTTGAAATCCACTTGTGCTCCAAATTTCATTTTTCTTTTAAAATAAAGCTCATGGAATTCTTCAAAAATTATGTAATCATGTATTTGTCTTCAAAATCTCGCCTTAATGGTTTAAATCGCCATTTAAGTCTAAGTGTTCATTTGGTGAAAGAGTTTGGGTTATTTCTTCAATTACTTGTTGCGTTATATTCTCTCTTTCATGATCTCAGGTTAAATCCTCGGTCGAAAAATGGAAAAGTAAATTCATATGAATATATAACTATTTTCCTTGAGATATCCTTCTCAGTAGCAAACAAATGGTTTCCCGTCTGTAATTTCTAGCCAATGTCAAAGCTTTTAATAAAACTTCATAATTAGTGTTTGTATAAATTCTTCATTTCCAATGCAAACTTTGATTAGCGATAACTTGAAATCCACTTGTGCTCCAAATTTCATTTTTCTTTTAAAATAAAGCTCATGGAATTCTTCAAAAATTATGTAATCATGTATTTGTCTTCAAAATCTCGCCTTAATGGTTTAAATCGCCATTTAAGTCTAAGTGTTCATTTGGTGAAAGAGTTTGGGTTATTTCTTCAATTACTTGTTGCGTTATATTCTCTCTTTCATGATCTCAGGTTAAATCCTCGGTCGAAAAATGGAAAAGTAAATTCATATAAATATATAACTATTTTCCTTGAGATATCCTTCTCAGTAGCAAACAAATGGTTTCCCGTCTGTAATTTCTAGCCAATGTCAAAGCTTTTAATAAAACTTCATAATTAGTGTTTGTATAAATTCTTCATTTCCAATGCAAACTTTGATTAGCGATAACTTGAAATCCACTTGTGCTCCAAATTTCATTTTTCTTTTAAAATAAAGCTCATGGAATTCTTCAAAAATTTCATGTATTTGTCTTCAAAATCTCGCCTTAATGGTTTAAATCGCCATTTAAGTCTAAGTGTTCATTTGGTGAAAGAGTTTGGGTTATTTCTTCAATTACTTGTTGCGTTATATTCTCTCTTTCATGATCTCAGGTTAAATCCTCGGTCGAAAAATGGAAAAGTAAATTCATATGAATATATAACTATTTTCCTTGAGATATCCTTCTCAGTAGCAAACAAATGGTTTCCCGTCTGTAATTTCTAGCCAATGTCAAAGCTTTTAATAAAACTTCATAATTAGTGTTTGTATAAATTCTTCATTTCCAATGCAAACTTTGATTAGCGATAACTTGAAATCCACTTGTGCTCCAAATTTCATTTTTCTTTTAAAATAAAGCTCATGGAATTCTTCAAAAATTATGTAATCATGTATTTGTCTTCAAAATCTCGCCTTAATGGTTTAAATCGCCATTTAAGTCTAAGTGTTCATTTGGTGAAAGAGTTTGGGTTATTTCTTCAATTACTTGTTGCGTTATATTCTCTCTTTCATGATCTCAGGTTAAATCCTCGGTCGAAAAATGGAAAAGTAAATTCATATGAATATATAACTATTTTCCTTGAGATATCCTTCTCAGTAGCAAACAAATGGTTTCCCGTCTGTAATTTCTAGCCAATGTCAAAGCTTTTAATAAAACTTCATAATTAGTGTTTGTATAAATTCTTCATTTCCAATGCAAACTTTGATTAGCGATAACTTGAAATCCACTTGTGCTCCAAATTTCATTTTTCTTTTAAAATAAAGCTCATGGAATTCTTCAAAAATTATGTAATCATGTATTTGTCTTCAAAATCTCGCCTTAATGGTTTAAATCGCCATTTAAGTCTAAGTGTTCATTTGGTGAAAGAGTTTGGGTTATTTCTTCAATTACTTGTTGCGTTATATTCTCTCTTTCATGATCTCAGGTTAAATCCTCGGTCGAAAAATGGAAAAGTAAATTCATATGAATATATAACTATTTTCCTTGAGATATCCTTCTCAGTAGCAAACAAATGGTTTCCCGTCTGTAATTTCTAGCCAATGTCAAAGCTTTTAATAAAACTTCATAATTAGTGTTTGTATAAATTCTTCATTTCCAATGCAAACTTTGATTAGCGATAACTTGAAATCCACTTGTGCTCCAAATTTCATTTTTCTTTTAAAATAAAGCTCATGGAATTCTTCAAAAATTATGTAATCATGTATTTGTCTTCAAAATCTCGCCTTAATGGTTTAAATCGCCATTTAAGTCTAAGTGTTCATTTGGTGAAAGAGTTTGGGTTATTTCTTCAATTACTTGTTGCGTTATATTCTCTCTTTCATGATCTCAGGTTAAATCCTCGGTCGAAAAATGGAAAAGTAAATTCATATGAATATATAACTATTTTCCTTGAGATATCCTTCTCAGTAGCAAACAAATGGTTTCCCGTCTGTAATTTCTAGCCAATGTCAAAGCTTTTAATAAAACTTCATAATTAGTGTTTGTATAAATTCTTCATTTCCAATGCAAACTTTGATTAGCGATAACTTGAAATCCACTTGTGCTCCAAATTTCATTTTTCTTTTAAAATAAAGCTCATGGAATTCTTCAAAAATTATGTAATCATGTATTTGTCTTCAAAATCTCGCCTTAATGGTTTAAATCGCCATTTAAGTCTAAGTGTTCATTTGGTGAAAGAGTTTGGGTTATTTCTTCAATTACTTGTTGCGTTATATTCTCTCTTTCATGATCTCAGGTTAAATCCTCGGTCGAAAAATGGAAAAGTAAATTCATATGAATATATAACTATTTTCCTTGAGATATCCTTCTCAGTAGCAAACAAATGGTTTCCCGTCTGTAATTTCTAGCCAATGTCAAAGCTTTTAATAAAACTTCATAATTAGTGTTTGTATAAATTCTTCATTTCCAATGCAAACTTTGATTAGCGATAACTTGAAATCCACTTGTGCTCCAAATTTCATTTTTCTTTTAAAATAAAGCTCATGGAATTCTTCAAAAATTATGTAATCATGTATTTGTCTTCAAAATCTCGCCTTAATGGTTTAAATCGCCATTTAAGTCTAAGTGTTCATTTGGTGAAAGAGTTTGGGTTATTTCTTCAATTACTTGTTGCGTTATATTCTCTCTTTCATGATCTCAGGTTAAATCCTCGGTCGAAAAATGGAAAAGTAAATTCATATGAATATATAACTATTTTCCTTGAGATATCCTTCTCAGTAGCAAACAAATGGTTTCCCGTCTGTAATTTCTAGCCAATGTCAAAGCTTTTAATAAAACTTCATAATTAGTGTTTGTATAAATTCTTCATTTCCAATGCAAACTTTGATTAGCGATAACTTGAAATCCACTTGTGCTCCAAATTTCATTTTTCTTTTAAAATAAAGCTCATGGAATTCTTCAAAAATTATGTAATCATGTATTTGTCTTCAAAATCTCGCCTTAATGGTTTAAATCGCCATTTAAGTCTAAGTGTTCATTTGGTGAAAGAGTTTGGGTTATTTCTTCAATTACTTGTTGCGTTATATTCTCTCTTTCATGATCTCAGGTTAAATCCTCGGTCGAAAAATGGAAAAGTAAATTCATATGAATATATAACTATTTTCCTTGAGATATCCTTCTCAGTAGCAAACAAATGGTTTCCCGTCTGTAATTTCTAGCCAATGTCAAAGCTTTTAATAAAACTTCATAATTAGTGTTTGTATAAATTCTTCATTTCCAATGCAAACTTTGATTAGCGATAACTTGAAATCCACTTGTGCTCCAAATTTCATTTTTCTTTTAAAATAAAGCTCATGGAATTCTTCAAAAATTATGTAATCATGTATTTGTCTTCAAAATCTCGCCTTAATGGTTTAAATCGCCATTTAAGTCTAAGTGTTCATTTGGTGAAAGAGTTTGGGTTATTTCTTCAATTACTTGTTGCGTTATATTCTCTCTTTCATGATCTCAGGTTAAATCCTCGGTCGAAAAATGGAAAAGTAAATTCATATGAATATATAACTATTTTCCTTGAGATATCCTTCTCAGTAGCAAACAAATGGTTTCCCGTCTGTAATTTCTAGCCAATGTCAAAGCTTTTAATAAAACTTCATAATTAGTGTTTGTATAAATTCTTCATTTCCAATGCAAACTTTGATTAGCGATAACTTGAAATCCACTTGTGCTCCAAATTTCATTTTTCTTTTAAAATAAAGCTCATGGAATTCTTCAAAAATTATGTAATCATGTATTTGTCTTCAAAATCTCGCCTTAATGGTTTAAATCGCCATTTAAGTCTAAGTGTTCATTTGCTGAATTTTGGACAGTCAGCGATCGTGTGTACGTATGCTTATCCATATTAGATTAAACCTGTGGTTTGGTATATTTTATCTTGTCTCAAACGTAAAAGCTTGATGATTCTTCCATTTTTTCACCACATATGCAGTAACCTTATTTGGGAGATAAATGAACATATATATATTTTTGTTTTTATTAAAAAAACAAATGGTTTCCCGTCTGTAATTTCTAGCCAATGTCAAAGCTTTTAATAAAACTTCATAATTAGTGTTTGTATAAATTCTTCATTTCCAATGCAAACTTTGATTAGCGATAACTTGAAATCCACTTGTGCTCCAAATTTCATTTTTCTTTTAAAATAAAGCTCATGGAATTCTTCAAAAATTATGTAATCATGTATTTGTCTTCAAAATCTCGCCTTAATGGTTTAAATCGCCATTTAAGTCTAAGTGTTCATTTGGTGAAAGAGTTTGGGTTATTTCTTCAATTACTTGTTGCGTTATATTCTCTCTTTCATGATCTCAGGTTAAATCCTCGGTCGAAAAATGGAAAAGTAAATTCATATGAATATATAACTATTTTCCTTGAGATATCCTTCTCAGTAGCAAACAAATGGTTTCCCGTCTGTAATTTCTAGCCAATGTCAAAGCTTTTAATAAAACTTCATAATTAGTGTTTGTATAAATTCTTCATTTCCAATGCAAACTTTGATTAGCGATAACTTGAAATCCACTTGTGCTCCAAATTTCATTTTTCTTTTAAAATAAAGCTCATGGAATTCTTCAAAAATTATGTAATCATGTATTTGTCTTCAAAATCTCGCCTTAATGGTTTAAATCGCCATTTAAGTCTAAGTGTTCATTTGGTGAAAGAGTTTGGGTTATTTCTTCAATTACTTGTTGCGTTATATTCTCTCTTTCATGATCTCAGGTTAAATCCTCGGTCGAAAAATGGAAAAGTAAATTCATATGAATATATAACTATTTTCCTTGAGATATCCTTCTCAGTAGCAAACAAATGGTTTCCCGTCTGTAATTTCTAGCCAATGTCAAAGCTTTTAATAAAACTTCATAATTAGTGTTTGTATAAATTCTTCATTTCCAATGCAAACTTTGATTAGCGATAACTTGAAATCCACTTGTGCTCCAAATTTCATTTTTCTTTTAAAATAAAGCTCATGGAATTCTTCAAAAATTATGTAATCATGTATTTGTCTTCAAAATCTCGCCTTAATGGTTTAAATCGCCATTTAAGTCTAAGTGTTCATTTGGTGAAAGAGTTTGGGTTATTTCTTCAATTACTTGTTGCGTTATATTCTCTCTTTCATGATCTCAGGTTAAATCCTCGGTCGAAAAATGGAAAAGTAAATTCATATGAATATATAACTATTTTCCTTGAGATATCCTTCTCAGTAGCAAACAAATGGTTTCCCGTCTGTAATTTCTAGCCAATGTCAAAGCTTTTAATAAAACTTCATAATTAGTGTTTGTATAAATTCTTCATTTCCAATGCAAACTTTGATTAGCGATAACTTGAAATCCACTTGTGCTCCAAATTTCATTTTTCTTTTAAAATAAAGCTCATGGAATTCTTCAAAAATTATGTAATCATGTATTTGTCTTCAAAATCTCGCCTTAATGGTTTAAATCGCCATTTAAGTCTAAGTGTTCATTTGGTGAAAGAGTTTGGGTTATTTCTTCAATTACTTGTTGCGTTATATTCTCTCTTTCATGATCTCAGGTTAAATCCTCGGTCGAAAAATGGAAAAGTAAATTCATATGAATATATAACTATTTTCCTTGAGATATCCTTCTCAGTAGCAAACAAATGGTTTCCCGTCTGTAATTTCTAGCCAATGTCAAAGCTTTTAATAAAACTTCATAATTAGTGTTTGTATAAATTCTTCATTTCCAATGCAAACTTTGATTAGCGATAACTTGAAATCCACTTGTGCTCCAAATTTCATTTTTCTTTTAAAATAAAGCTCATGGAATTCTTCAAAAATTATGTAATCATGTATTTGTCTTCAAAATCTCGCCTTAATGGTTTAAATCGCCATTTAAGTCTAAGTGTTCATTTGGTGAAAGAGTTTGGGTTATTTCTTCAATTACTTGTTGCGTTATATTCTCTCTTTCATGATCTCAGGTTAAATCCTCGGTCGAAAAATGGAAAAGTAAATTCATATGAATATATAACTATTTTCCTTGAGATATCCTTCTCAGTAGCAAACAAATGGTTTCCCGTCTGTAATTTCTAGCCAATGTCAAAGCTTTTAATAAAACTTCATAATTAGTGTTTGTATAAATTCTTCATTTCCAATGCAAACTTTGATTAGCGATAACTTGAAATCCACTTGTGCTCCAAATTTCATTTTTCTTTTAAAATAAAGCTCATGGAATTCTTCAAAAATTATGTAATCATGTATTTGTCTTCAAAATCTCGCCTTAATGGTTTAAATCGCCATTTAAGTCTAAGTGTTCATTTGGTGAAAGAGTTTGGGTTATTTCTTCAATTACTTGTTGCGTTATATTCTCTCTTTCATGATCTCAGGTTAAATCCTCGGTCGAAAAATGGAAAAGTAAATTCATATGAATATATAACTATTTTCCTTGAGATATCCTTCTCAGTAGCAAACAAATGGTTTCCCGTCTGTAATTTCTAGCCAATGTCAAAGCTTTTAATAAAACTTCATAATTAGTGTTTGTATAAATTCTTCATTTCCAATGCAAACTTTGATTAGCGATAACTTGAAATCCACTTGTGCTCCAAATTTCATTTTTCTTTTAAAATAAAGCTCATGGAATTCTTCAAAAATTATGTAATCATGTATTTGTCTTCAAAATCTCGCCTTAATGGTTTAAATCGCCATTTAAGTCTAAGTGTTCATTTGGTGAAAGAGTTTGGGTTATTTCTTCAATTACTTGTTGCGTTATATTCTCTCTTTCATGATCTCAGGTTAAATCCTCGGTCGAAAAATGGAAAAGTAAATTCATATGAATATATAACTATTTTCCTTGAGATATCCTTCTCAGTAGCAAACAAATGGTTTCCCGTCTGTAATTTCTAGCCAATGTCAAAGCTTTTAATAAAACTTCATAATTAGTGTTTGTATAAATTCTTCATTTCCAATGCAAACTTTGATTAGCGATAACTTGAAATCCACTTGTGCTCCAAATTTCATTTTTCTTTTAAAATAAAGCTCATGGAATTCTTCAAAAATTATGTAATCATGTATTTGTCTTCAAAATCTCGCCTTAATGGTTTAAATCGCCATTTAAGTCTAAGTGTTCATTTGGTGAAAGAGTTTGGGTTATTTCTTCAATTACTTGTTGCGTTATATTCTCTCTTTCATGATCTCAGGTTAAATCCTCGGTCGAAAAATGGAAAAGTAAATTCATATGAATATATAACTATTTTCCTTGAGATATCCTTCTCAGTAGCAAACAAATGGTTTCCCGTCTGTAATTTCTAGCCAATGTCAAAGCTTTTAATAAAACTTCATAATTAGTGTTTGTATAAATTCTTCATTTCCAATGCAAACTTTGATTAGCGATAACTTGAAATCCACTTGTGCTCCAAATTTCATTTTTCTTTTAAAATAAAGCTCATGGAATTCTTCAAAAATTATGTAATCATGTATTTGTCTTCAAAATCTCGCCTTAATGGTTTAAATCGCCATTTAAGTCTAAGTGTTCATTTGGTGAAAGAGTTTGGGTTATTTCTTCAATTACTTGTTGCGTTATATTCTCTCTTTCATGATCTCAGGTTAAATCCTCGGTCGAAAAATGGAAAAGTAAATTCATATGAATATATAACTATTTTCCTTGAGATATCCTTCTCAGTAGCAAACAAATGGTTTCCCGTCTGTAATTTCTAGCCAATGTCAAAGCTTTTAATAAAACTTCATAATTAGTGTTTGTATAAATTCTTCATTTCCAATGCAAACTTTGATTAGCGATAACTTGAAATCCACTTGTGCTCCAAATTTCATTTTTCTTTTAAAATAAAGCTCATGGAATTCTTCAAAAATTATGTAATCATGTATTTGTCTTCAAAATCTCGCCTTAATGGTTTAAATCGCCATTTAAGTCTAAGTGTTCATTTGGTGAAAGAGTTTGGGTTATTTCTTCAATTACTTGTTGCGTTATATTCTCTCTTTCATGATCTCAGGTTAAATCCTCGGTCGAAAAATGGAAAAGTAAATTCATATGAATATATAACTATTTTCCTTGAGATATCCTTCTCAGTAGCAAACAAATGGTTTCCCGTCTGTAATTTCTAGCCAATGTCAAAGCTTTTAATAAAACTTCATAATTAGTGTTTGTATAAATTCTTCATTTCCAATGCAAACTTTGATTAGCGATAACTTGAAATCCACTTGTGCTCCAAATTTCATTTTTCTTTTAAAATAAAGCTCATGGAATTCTTCAAAAATTATGTAATCATGTATTTGTCTTCAAAATCTCGCCTTAATGGTTTAAATCGCCATTTAAGTCTAAGTGTTCATTTGGTGAAAGAGTTTGGGTTATTTCTTCAATTACTTGTTGCGTTATATTCTCTCTTTCATGATCTCAGGTTAAATCCTCGGTCGAAAAATGGAAAAGTAAATTCATATGAATATATAACTATTTTCCTTGAGATATCCTTCTCAGTAGCAAACAAATGGTTTCCCGTCTGTAATTTCTAGCCAATGTCAAAGCTTTTAATAAAACTTCATAATTAGTGTTTGTATAAATTCTTCATTTCCAATGCAAACTTTGATTAGCGATAACTTGAAATCCACTTGTGCTCCAAATTTCATTTTTCTTTTAAAATAAAGCTCATGGAATTCTTCAAAAATTATGTAATCATGTATTTGTCTTCAAAATCTCGCCTTAATGGTTTAAATCGCCATTTAAGTCTAAGTGTTCATTTGGTGAAAGAGTTTGGGTTATTTCTTCAATTACTTGTTGCGTTATATTCTCTCTTTCATGATCTCAGGTTAAATCCTCGGTCGAAAAATGGAAAAGTAAATTCATATGAATATATAACTATTTTCCTTGAGATATCCTTCTCAGTAGCAAACAAATGGTTTCCCGTCTGTAATTTCTAGCCAATGTCAAAGCTTTTAATAAAACTTCATAATTAGTGTTTGTATAAATTCTTCATTTCCAATGCAAACTTTGATTAGCGATAACTTGAAATCCACTTGTGCTCCAAATTTCATTTTTCTTTTAAAATAAAGCTCATGGAATTCTTCAAAAATTATGTAATCATGTATTTGTCTTCAAAATCTCGCCTTAATGGTTTAAATCGCCATTTAAGTCTAAGTGTTCATTTGGTGAAAGAGTTTGGGTTATTTCTTCAATTACTTGTTGCGTTATATTCTCTCTTTCATGATCTCAGGTTAAATCCTCGGTCGAAAAATGGAAAAGTAAATTCATATGAATATATAACTATTTTCCTTGAGATATCCTTCTCAGTAGCAAACAAATGGTTTCCCGTCTGTAATTTCTAGCCAATGTCAAAGCTTTTAATAAAACTTCATAATTAGTGTTTGTATAAATTCTTCATTTCCAATGCAAACTTTGATTAGCGATAACTTGAAATCCACTTGTGCTCCAAATTTCATTTTTCTTTTAAAATAAAGCTCATGGAATTCTTCAAAAATTATGTAATCATGTATTTGTCTTCAAAATCTCGCCTTAATGGTTTAAATCGCCATTTAAGTCTAAGTGTTCATTTGGTGAAAGAGTTTGGGTTATTTCTTCAATTACTTGTTGCGTTATATTCTCTCTTTCATGATCTCAGGTTAAATCCTCGGTCGAAAAATGGAAAAGTAAATTCATATGAATATATAACTATTTTCCTTGAGATATCCTTCTCAGTAGCAAACAAATGGTTTCCCGTCTGTAATTTCTAGCCAATGTCAAAGCTTTTAATAAAACTTCATAATTAGTGTTTGTATAAATTCTTCATTTCCAATGCAAACTTTGATTAGCGATAACTTGAAATCCACTTGTGCTCCAAATTTCATTTTTCTTTTAAAATAAAGCTCATGGAATTCTTCAAAAATTATGTAATCATGTATTTGTCTTCAAAATCTCGCCTTAATGGTTTAAATCGCCATTTAAGTCTAAGTGTTCATTTGGTGAAAGAGTTTGGGTTATTTCTTCAATTACTTGTTGCGTTATATTCTCTCTTTCATGATCTCAGGTTAAATCCTCGGTCGAAAAATGGAAAAGTAAATTCATATGAATATATAACTATTTTCCTTGAGATATCCTTCTCAGTAGCAAACAAATGGTTTCCCGTCTGTAATTTCTAGCCAATGTCAAAGCTTTTAATAAAACTTCATAATTAGTGTTTGTATAAATTCTTCATTTCCAATGCAAACTTTGATTAGCGATAACTTGAAATCCACTTGTGCTCCAAATTTCATTTTTCTTTTAAAATAAAGCTCATGGAATTCTTCAAAAATTATGTAATCATGTATTTGTCTTCAAAATCTCGCCTTAATGGTTTAAATCGCCATTTAAGTCTAAGTGTTCATTTGGTGAAAGAGTTTGGGTTATTTCTTCAATTACTTGTTGCGTTATATTCTCTCTTTCATGATCTCAGGTTAAATCCTCGGTCGAAAAATGGAAAAGTAAATTCATATGAATATATAACTATTTTCCTTGAGATATCCTTCTCAGTAGCAAACAAATGGTTTCCCGTCTGTAATTTCTAGCCAATGTCAAAGCTTTTAATAAAACTTCATAATTAGTGTTTGTATAAATTCTTCATTTCCAATGCAAACTTTGATTAGCGATAACTTGAAATCCACTTGTGCTCCAAATTTCATTTTTCTTTTAAAATAAAGCTCATGGAATTCTTCAAAAATTATGTAATCATGTATTTGTCTTCAAAATCTCGCCTTAATGGTTTAAATCGCCATTTAAGTCTAAGTGTTCATTTGGTGAAAGAGTTTGGGTTATTTCTTCAATTACTTGTTGCGTTATATTCTCTCTTTCATGATCTCAGGTTAAATCCTCGGTCGAAAAATGGAAAAGTAAATTCATATGAATATATAACTATTTTCCTTGAGATATCCTTCTCAGTAGCAAACAAATGGTTTCCCGTCTGTAATTTCTAGCCAATGTCAAAGCTTTTAATAAAACTTCATAATTAGTGTTTGTATAAATTCTTCATTTCCAATGCAAACTTTGATTAGCGATAACTTGAAATCCACTTGTGCTCCAAATTTCATTTTTCTTTTAAAATAAAGCTCATGGAATTCTTCAAAAATTATGTAATCATGTATTTGTCTTCAAAATCTCGCCTTAATGGTTTAAATCGCCATTTAAGTCTAAGTGTTCATTTGGTGAAAGAGTTTGGGTTATTTCTTCAATTACTTGTTGCGTTATATTCTCTCTTTCATGATCTCAGGTTAAATCCTCGGTCGAAAAATGGAAAAGTAAATTCATATGAATATATAACTATTTTCCTTGAGATATCCTTCTCAGTAGCAAACAAATGGTTTCCCGTCTGTAATTTCTAGCCAATGTCAAAGCTTTTAATAAAACTTCATAATTAGTGTTTGTATAAATTCTTCATTTCCAATGCAAACTTTGATTAGCGATAACTTGAAATCCACTTGTGCTCCAAATTTCATTTTTCTTTTAAAATAAAGCTCATGGAATTCTTCAAAAATTATGTAATCATGTATTTGTCTTCAAAATCTCGCCTTAATGGTTTAAATCGCCATTTAAGTCTAAGTGTTCATTTGGTGAAAGAGTTTGGGTTATTTCTTCAATTACTTGTTGCGTTATATTCTCTCTTTCATGATCTCAGGTTAAATCCTCGGTCGAAAAATGGAAAAGTAAATTCATATGAATATATAACTATTTTCCTTGAGATATCCTTCTCAGTAGCAAACAAATGGTTTCCCGTCTGTAATTTCTAGCCAATGTCAAAGCTTTTAATAAAACTTCATAATTAGTGTTTGTATAAATTCTTCATTTCCAATGCAAACTTTGATTAGCGATAACTTGAAATCCACTTGTGCTCCAAATTTCATTTTTCTTTTAAAATAAAGCTCATGGAATTCTTCAAAAATTATGTAATCATGTATTTGTCTTCAAAATCTCGCCTTAATGGTTTAAATCGCCATTTAAGTCTAAGTGTTCATTTGGTGAAAGAGTTTGGGTTATTTCTTCAATTACTTGTTGCGTTATATTCTCTCTTTCATGATCTCAGGTTAAATCCTCGGTCGAAAAATGGAAAAGTAAATTCATATGAATATATAACTATTTTCCTTGAGATATCCTTCTCAGTAGCAAACAAATGGTTTCCCGTCTGTAATTTCTAGCCAATGTCAAAGCTTTTAATAAAACTTCATAATTAGTGTTTGTATAAATTCTTCATTTCCAATGCAAACTTTGATTAGCGATAACTTGAAATCCACTTGTGCTCCAAATTTCATTTTTCTTTTAAAATAAAGCTCATGGAATTCTTCAAAAATTATGTAATCATGTATTTGTCTTCAAAATCTCGCCTTAATGGTTTAAATCGCCATTTAAGTCTAAGTGTTCATTTGGTGAAAGAGTTTGGGTTATTTCTTCAATTACTTGTTGCGTTATATTCTCTCTTTCATGATCTCAGGTTAAATCCTCGGTCGAAAAATGGAAAAGTAAATTCATATGAATATATAACTATTTTCCTTGAGATATCCTTCTCAGTAGCAAACAAATGGTTTCCCGTCTGTAATTTCTAGCCAATGTCAAAGCTTTTAATAAAACTTCATAATTAGTGTTTGTATAAATTCTTCATTTCCAATGCAAACTTTGATTAGCGATAACTTGAAATCCACTTGTGCTCCAAATTTCATTTTTCTTTTAAAATAAAGCTCATGGAATTCTTCAAAAATTATGTAATCATGTATTTGTCTTCAAAATCTCGCCTTAATGGTTTAAATCGCCATTTAAGTCTAAGTGTTCATTTGGTGAAAGAGTTTGGGTTATTTCTTCAATTACTTGTTGCGTTATATTCTCTCTTTCATGATCTCAGGTTAAATCCTCGGTCGAAAAATGGAAAAGTAAATTCATATGAATATATAACTATTTTCCTTGAGATATCCTTCTCAGTAGCAAACAAATGGTTTCCCGTCTGTAATTTCTAGCCAATGTCAAAGCTTTTAATAAAACTTCATAATTAGTGTTTGTATAAATTCTTCATTTCCAATGCAAACTTTGATTAGCGATAACTTGAAATCCACTTGTGCTCCAAATTTCATTTTTCTTTTAAAATAAAGCTCATGGAATTCTTCAAAAATTATGTAATCATGTATTTGTCTTCAAAATCTCGCCTTAATGGTTTAAATCGCCATTTAAGTCTAAGTGTTCATTTGGTGAAAGAGTTTGGGTTATTTCTTCAATTACTTGTTGCGTTATATTCTCTCTTTCATGATCTCAGGTTAAATCCTCGGTCGAAAAATGGAAAAGTAAATTCATATGAATATATAACTATTTTCCTTGAGATATCCTTCTCAGTAGCAAACAAATGGTTTCCCGTCTGTAATTTCTAGCCAATGTCAAAGCTTTTAATAAAACTTCATAATTAGTGTTTGTATAAATTCTTCATTTCCAATGCAAACTTTGATTAGCGATAACTTGAAATCCACTTGTGCTCCAAATTTCATTTTTCTTTTAAAATAAAGCTCATGGAATTCTTCAAAAATTATGTAATCATGTATTTGTCTTCAAAATCTCGCCTTAATGGTTTAAATCGCCATTTAAGTCTAAGTGTTCATTTGGTGAAAGAGTTTGGGTTATTTCTTCAATTACTTGTTGCGTTATATTCTCTCTTTCATGATCTCAGGTTAAATCCTCGGTCGAAAAATGGAAAAGTAAATTCATATGAATATATAACTATTTTCCTTGAGATATCCTTCTCAGTAGCAAACAAATGGTTTCCCGTCTGTAATTTCTAGCCAATGTCAAAGCTTTTAATAAAACTTCATAATTAGTGTTTGTATAAATTCTTCATTTCCAATGCAAACTTTGATTAGCGATAACTTGAAATCCACTTGTGCTCCAAATTTCATTTTTCTTTTAAAATAAAGCTCATGGAATTCTTCAAAAATTATGTAATCATGTATTTGTCTTCAAAATCTCGCCTTAATGGTTTAAATCGCCATTTAAGTCTAAGTGTTCATTTGGTGAAAGAGTTTGGGTTATTTCTTCAATTACTTGTTGCGTTATATTCTCTCTTTCATGATCTCAGGTTAAATCCTCGGTCGAAAAATGGAAAAGTAAATTCATATGAATATATAACTATTTTCCTTGAGATATCCTTCTCAGTAGCAAACAAATGGTTTCCCGTCTGTAATTTCTAGCCAATGTCAAAGCTTTTAATAAAACTTCATAATTAGTGTTTGTATAAATTCTTCATTTCCAATGCAAACTTTGATTAGCGATAACTTGAAATCCACTTGTGCTCCAAATTTCATTTTTCTTTTAAAATAAAGCTCATGGAATTCTTCAAAAATTATGTAATCATGTATTTGTCTTCAAAATCTCGCCTTAATGGTTTAAATCGCCATTTAAGTCTAAGTGTTCATTTGGTGAAAGAGTTTGGGTTATTTCTTCAATTACTTGTTGCGTTATATTCTCTCTTTCATGATCTCAGGTTAAATCCTCGGTCGAAAAATGGAAAAGTAAATTCATATGAATATATAACTATTTTCCTTGAGATATCCTTCTCAGTAGCAAACAAATGGTTTCCCGTCTGTAATTTCTAGCCAATGTCAAAGCTTTTAATAAAACTTCATAATTAGTGTTTGTATAAATTCTTCATTTCCAATGCAAACTTTGATTAGCGATAACTTGAAATCCACTTGTGCTCCAAATTTCATTTTTCTTTTAAAATAAAGCTCATGGAATTCTTCAAAAATTATGTAATCATGTATTTGTCTTCAAAATCTCGCCTTAATGGTTTAAATCGCCATTTAAGTCTAAGTGTTCATTTGGTGAAAGAGTTTGGGTTATTTCTTCAATTACTTGTTGCGTTATATTCTCTCTTTCATGATCTCAGGTTAAATCCTCGGTCGAAAAATGGAAAAGTAAATTCATATGAATATATAACAATTTTCCTTGAGATATCCTTCTCAGTAGCAAACAAATGGTTTCCCGTCTGTAATTTCTAGCCAATGTCAAAGCTTTTAATAAAACTTCATAATTAGTGTTTGTATAAATTCTTCATTTCCAATGCAAACTTTGATTAGCGATAACTTGAAATCCACTTGTGCTCCAAATTTCATTTTTCTTTTAAAATAAAGCTCATGGAATTCTTCAAAAATTATGTAATCATGTATTTGTCTTCAAAATCTCGCCTTAATGGTTTAAATCGCCATTTAAGTCTAAGTGTTCATTTGGTGAAAGAGTTTGGGTTATTTCTTCAATTACTTGTTGCGTTATATTCTCTCTTTCATGATCTCAGGTTAAATCCTCGGTCGAAAAATGGAAAAGTAAATTCATATGAATATATAACTATTTTCCTTGAGATATCCTTCTCAGTAGCAAACAAATGGTTTCCCGTCTGTAATTTCTAGCCAATGTCAAAGCTTTTAATAAAACTTCATAATTAGTGTTTGTATAAATTCTTCATTTCCAATGCAAACTTTGATTAGCGATAACTTGCAATCCACTTGTGCTCCAAATTTCATTTTTCTTTTAAAATAAAGCTCATGGAATTCTTCAAAAATTATGTAAATCATGTATTTGTCTTCAAAATCTCGCCTTAATGGTTTAAATCGCCATTTAAGTCTAAGTGTTCATTTGGTGAAAGAGTTTGGGTTATTTCTTCAATTACTTGTTGCGTTATATTCTCTCTTTCATGATCTCAGGTTAAATCCTCGGTCGAAAAATGGAAAAGTAAATTCATATGAATATATAACTATTTTCCTTGAGATATCCTTCTCAGTAGCAAACAAATGGTTTCCCGTCTGTAATTTCTAGCCAATGTCAAAGCTTTTAATAAAACTTCATAATTAGTGTTTGTATAAATTCTTCATTTCCAATGCAAACTTTGATTAGCGATAACTTGAAATCCACTTGTGCTCCAAATTTCATTTTTCTTTTAAAATAAAGCTCATGGAATTCTTCAAAAATTATGTAAATCATGTATTTGTCTTCAAAATCTCGCCTTAATGGTTTAAATCGCCATTTAAGTCTAAGTGTTCATTTGGTGAAAGAGTTTGGGTTATTTCTTCAATTACTTGTTGCGTTATATTCTCTCTTTCATGATCTCAGGTTAAATCCTCGGTCGAAAAATGGAAAAGTAAATTCATATGAATATATAACTATTTTCCTTGAGATATCCTTCTCAGTAGCAAACAAATGGTTTCCCGTCTGTAATTTCTAGCCAATGTCAAAGCTTTTAATAAAACTTCATAATTAGTGTTTGTATAAATTCTTCATTTCCAATGCAAACTTTGATTAGCGATAACTTGAAATCCACTTGTGCTCCAAATTTCATTTTTCTTTTAAAATAAAGCTCATGGAATTCTTCAAAAATTATGTAAATCATGTATTTGTCTTCAAAATCTCGCCTTAATGGTTTAAATCGCCATTTAAGTCTAAGTGTTCATTTGGTGAAAGAGTTTGGGTTATTTCTTCAATTACTTGTTGCGTTATATTCTCTCTTTCATGATCTCAGGTTAAATCCTCGGTCGAAAAATGGAAAAGTAAATTCATATGAATATATAACTATTTTCCTTGAGATATCCTTCTCAGTAGCAAACAAATGGTTTCCCGTCTGTAATTTCTAGCCAATGTCAAAGCTTTTAATAAAACTTCATAATTAGTGTTTGTATAAATTCTTCATTTCCAATGCAAACTTTGATTAGCGATAACTTGAAATCCACTTGTGCTCCAAATTTCATTTTTCTTTTAAAATAAAGCTCATGGAATTCTTCAAAAATTATGTAATCATGTATTTGTCTTCAAAATCTCGCCTTAATGGTTTAAATCGCCATTTAAGTCTAAGTGTTCATTTGGTGAAAGAGTTTGGGTTATTTCTTCAATTACTTGTTGCGTTATATTCTCTCTTTCATGATCTCAGGTTAAATCCTCGGTCGAAAAATTGAAAAGTAAATTCATATGAATATATAACTATTTTCCTTGAGATATCCTTCTCAGTAGCAAACAAATGGTTTCCCGTCTGTAATTTCTAGCCAATGTCAAAGCTTTTAATAAAACTTCATAATTAGTGTTTGTATAAATTCTTCATTTCCAATGCAAACTTTGATTAGCGATAACTTGAAATCCACTTGTGCTCCAAATTTCATTTTTCTTTTAAAATAAAGCTCATGGAATTCTTCAAAAATTATGTAATCATGTATTTGTCTTCAAAATCTCGCCTTAATGGTTTAAATCGCCATTTAAGTCTAAGTGTTCATTTGGTGAAAGAGTTTGGGTTATTTCTTCAATTACTTGTTGCGTTATATTCTCTCTTTCATGATCTCAGGTTAAATCCTCGGTCGAAAAATGGAAAAGTAAATTCATATGAATATATAACTATTTTCCTTGAGATATCCTTCTCAGTAGCAAACAAATGGTTTCCCGTCTGTAATTTCTAGCCAATGTCAAAGCTTTTAATAAAACTTCATAATTAGTGTTTGTATAAATTCTTCATTTCCAATGCAAACTTTGATTAGCGATAACTTGAAATCCACTTGTGCTCCAAATTTCATTTTTCTTTTAAAATAAAGCTCATGGAATTCTTCAAAAATTATGTAATCATGTATTTGTCTTCAAAATCTCGCCTTAATGGTTTAAATCGCCATTTAAGTCTAAGTGTTCATTTGGTGAAAGAGTTTGGGTTATTTCTTCAATTACTTGTTGCGTTATATTCTCTCTTTCATGATCTCAGGTTAAATCCTCGGTCGAAAAATGGAAAAGTAAATTCATATGAATATATAACTATTTTCCTTGAGATATCCTTCTCAGTAGCAAACAAATGGTTTCCCGTCTGTAATTTCTAGCCAATGTCAAAGCTTTTAATAAAACTTCATAATTAGTGTTTGTATAAATTCTTCATTTCCAATGCAAACTTTGATTAGCGATAACTTGAAATCCACTTGTGCTCCGAATTTCATTTTTCTTTTAAAATAAAGCTCACGGAATTCTTCAAAAATTATGTAATCATGTATTTGTCTTCAAAATCTCGCCTTAATGGTTTAAATCGCCATTTAAGTCTAAGTGTTCATTTGGTGAAAGAGTTTGGGTTGTTTCTTCAATTACTTGTTGCGTTATATTCTCTCTTTCATGATCTCAGGTTAAATCCTCGGTCGAAAAATGGAAAAGTAAATTCATATGAATATATAACTATTTTCCTTGAGATATCCTTCTCAGTAGCAAACAAATGGTTTCCCGTCTGTAATTTCTAGCCAATGTCAAAGCTTTTAATAAAACTTCATAATTAGTGTTTGTATAAATTCTTCATTTCCAATGCAAACTTTGATTAGCGATAACTTGAAATCCACTTGTGCTCCAAATTTCATTTTTCTTTTAAAATAAAGCTCATGGAATTCTTCAAAAATTATGTAAATCATGTATTTGTCTTCAAAATCTCGCCTTAATGGTTTAAATCGCCATTTAAGTCTAAGTGTTCATTTGGTGAAAGAGTTTGGGTTATTTCTTCAATTACTTGTTGCGTTATATTCTCTCTTTCATGATCTCAGGTTAAATCCTCGGTCGAAAAATGGAAAAGTAAATTCATATGAATATATAACTATTTTCCTTGAGATATCCTTCTCAGTAGCAAACAAATGGTTTCCCGTCTGTAATTTCTAGCCAATGTCAAAGCTTTTAATAAAACTTCATAATTAGTGTTTGTATAAATTCTTCATTTCCAATGCAAACTTTGATTAGCGATAACTTGAAATCCACTTGTGCTCCGAATTTCATTTTTCTTTTAAAATAAAGCTCACGGAATTCTTCAAAAATTATGTAATCATGTATTTGTCTTCAAAATCTCGCCTTAATGGTTTAAATCGCCATTTAAGTCTAAGTGTTCATTTGGTGAAAGAGTTTGGGTTGTTTCTTCAATTACTTGTTGCGTTATATTCTCTCTTTCATGATCTCAGGTTAAATCCTCGGTCGAAAAATGGAAAAGTAAATTCATATGAATATATAACTATTTTCCTTGAGATATCCTTCTCAGTAGCAAACAAATGGTTTCCCGTCTGTAATTTCTAGCCAATGTCAAAGCTTTTAATAAAACTTCATAATTAGTGTTTGTATAAATTCTTCATTTCCAATGCAAACTTTGATTAGCGATAACTTGAAATCCACTTGTGCTCCAAATTTCATTTTTCTTTTAAAATAAAGCTCATGGAATTCTTCAAAAATTATGTAAATCATGTATTTGTCTTCAAAATCTCGCCTTAATGGTTTAAATCGCCATTTAAGTCTAAGTGTTCATTTGGTGAAAGAGTTTGGGTTATTTCTTCAATTACTTGTTGCGTTATATTCTCTCTTTCATGATCTCAGGTTAAATCCTCGGTCGAAAAATGGAAAAGTAAATTCATATGAATATATAACTATTTTCCTTGAGATATCCTTCTCAGTAGCAAACAAATGGTTTCCCGTCTGTAATTTCTAGCCAATGTCAAAGCTTTTAATAAAACTTCATAATTAGTGTTTGTATAAATTCTTCATTTCCAATGCAAACTTTGATTAGCGATAACTTGAAATCCACTTGTGCTCCAAATTTCATTTTTCTTTTAAAATAAAGCTCATGGAATTCTTCAAAAATTATGTAATCATGTATTTGTCTTCAAAATCTCGCCTTAATGGTTTAAATCGCCATTTAAGTCTAAGTGTTCATTTGGTGAAAGAGTTTGGGTTATTTCTTCAATTACTTGTTGCGTTATATTCTCTCTTTCATGATCTCAGGTTAAATCCTCGGTCGAAAAATGGAAAAGTAAATTCATATGAATATATAACTATTTTCCTTGAGATATCCTTCTCAGTAGCAAACAAATGGTTTCCCGTCTGTAATTTCTAGCCAATGT
Source organism: Lytechinus pictus (assembly GCF_037042905.1). NCBI lineage: Eukaryota > Metazoa > Echinodermata > Echinoidea > Temnopleuroida > Toxopneustidae > Lytechinus > Lytechinus pictus. The sequence goes on along the minus strand of NW_026974213.1, from coordinate 11,548 downwards.
CAAAGCTATTAATAAAACTTCATAATTAGTGTTTGTATAAATTCTTCATTTCCAATGCAAACTTTGATTAGCGATAACTTGAAATCCACTTGTGCTCCAAATTTCATTTTTCTTTTAAAATAAAGCTCATGGAATTCTTCAAAAATTATGTAATCATGTATTTGTCTTCAAAATCTCGCCTTAATGGTTTAAATCGCCATTTAAGTCTAAGTGTTCATTTGGTGAAAGAGTTTGGGTTATTTCTTCAATTACTTGTTGCGTTATATTCTCTCTTTCATGATCTCAGGTTAAATCCTCGGTCGAAAAATGGAAAAGTAAATTCATATGAATATATAACTATTTTCCTTGAGATATCCTTCTCAGTAGCAAACAAATGGTTTCCCGTCTGTAATTTCTAGCCAATGTCAAAGCTTTTAATAAAACTTCATAATTAGTGTTTGTATAAATTCTTCATTTCCAATGCAAACTTTGATTAGCGATAACTTGAAATCCACTTGTGCTCCGAATTTCATTTTTCTTTTAAAATAAAGCTCACGGAATTCTTCAAAAATTATGTAATCATGTATTTGTCTTCAAAATCTCGCCTTAATGGTTTAAATCGCCATTTAAGTCTAAGTGTTCATTTGGTGAAAGAGTTTGGGTTATTTCTTCAATTACTTGTTGCGTTATATTCTCTCTTTCATGATCTCAGGTTAAATCCTCGGTCGAAAAATGGAAAAGTAAATTCATATGAATATATAACTATTTTCCTTGAGATATCCTTCTCAGTAGCAAACAAATGGTTTCCCGTCTGTAATTTCTAGCCAATGTCAAAGCTATTAATAAAACTTCATAATTAGTGTTTGTATAAATTCTTCATTTCCAATGCAAACTTTGATTAGCGATAACTTGAAATCCACTTGTGCTCCAAATTTCATTTTTCTTTTAAAATAAAGCTCATGGAATTCTTCAAAAATTATGTAATCATGTATTTGTCTTCAAAATCTCGCCTTAATGGTTTAAATCGCCATTTAAGTCTAAGTGTTCATTTGGTGAAAGAGTTTGGGTTATTTCTTCAATTACTTGTTGCGTTATATTCTCTCTTTCATGATCTCAGGTTAAATCCTCGGTCGAAAAATGGAAAAGTAAATTCATATGAATATATAACTATTTTCCTTGAGATATCCTTCTCAGTAGCAAACAAATGGTTTCCCGTCTGTAATTTCTAGCCAATGTCAAAGCTATTAATAAAACTTCATAATTAGTGTTTGTATAAATTCTTCATTTCCAATGTAAACTTTGATTAGCGATAACTTGAAATCCACTTGTGCTCCAAATTTCATTTTTCTTTTAAAATAAAGCTCATGGAATTCTTCAAAAATTATGTAATCATGTATTTGTCTTCAAAATCTCGCCTTAATGGTTTAAATCGCCATTTAAGTCTAAGTGTTCATTTGGTGAAAGAGTTTGGGTTATTTCTTCAATTACTTGTTGCGTTATATTCTCTCTTTCATGATCTCAGGTTAAATCCTCGGTCGAAAAATGGAAAAGTAAATTCATATGAATATATAACTATTTTCCTTGAGATATCCTTCTCAGTAGCAAACAAATGGTTTCCCGTCTGTAATTTCTAGCCAATGTCAAAGCTTTTAATAAAACTTCATAATTAGTGTTTGTATAAATTCTTCATTTCCAATGCAAACTTTGATTAGCGATAACTTGAAATCCACTTGTGCTCCGAATTTCATTTTTCTTTTAAAATAAAGCTCACGGAATTCTTCAAAAATTATGTAATCATGTATTTGTCTTCAAAATCTCGCCTTAATGGTTTAAATCGCCATTTAAGTCTAAGTGTTCATTTGGTGAAAGAGTTTGGGTTATTTCTTCAATTACTTGTTGCGTTATATTCTCTCTTTCATGATCTCAGGTTAAATCCTCGGTCGAAAAATGGAAAAGTAAATTCATATGAATATATAACTATTTTCCTTGAGATATCCTTCTCAGTAGCAAACAAATGGTTTCCCGTCTGTAATTTCTAGCCAATGTCAAAGCTATTAATAAAACTTCATAATTAGTGTTTGTATAAATTCTTCATTTCCAATGCAAACTTTGATTAGCGATAACTTGAAATCCACTTGTGCTCCAAATTTCATTTTTCTTTTAAAATAAAGCTCATGGAATTCTTCAAAAATTATGTAATCATGTATTTGTCTTCAAAATCTCGCCTTAATGGTTTAAATCGCCATTTAAGTCTAAGTGTTCATTTGGTGAAAGAGTTTGGGTTATTTCTTCAATTACTTGTTGCGTTATATTCTCTCTTTCATGATCTCAGGTTAAATCCTCGGTCGAAAAATGGAAAAGTAAATTCATATGAATATATAACTATTTTCCTTGAGATATCCTTCTCAGTAGCAAACAAATGGTTTCCCGTCTGTAATTTCTAGCCAATGTCAAAGCTTTTAATAAAACTTCATAATTAGTGTTTGTATAAATTCTTCATTTCCAATGCAAACTTTGATTAGCGATAACTTGAAATCCACTTGTGCTCCAAATTTCATTTTTCTTTTAAAATAAAGCTCATGGAATTCTTCAAAAATTATGTAAATCATGTATTTGTCTTCAAAATCTCGCCTTAATGGTTTAAATCGCCATTTAAGTCTAAGTGTTCATTTGGTGAAAGAGTTTGGGTTATTTCTTCAATTACTTGTTGCGTTATATTCTCTCTTTCATGATCTCAGGTTAAATCCTCGGTCGAAAAATGGAAAAGTAAATTCATATGAATATATAACTATTTTCCTTGAGATATCCTTCTCAGTAGCAAACAAATGGTTTCCCGTCTGTAATTTCTAGCCAATGTCAAAGCTTTTAATAAAACTTCATAATTAGTGTTTGTATAAATTCTTCATTTCCAATGCAAACTTTGATTAGCGATAACTTGAAATCCACTTGTGCTCCAAATTTCATTTTTCTTTTAAAATAAAGCTCATGGAATTCTTCAAAAATTATGTAATCATGTATTTGTCTTCAAAATCTCGCCTTAATGGTTTAAATCGCCATTTAAGTCTAAGTGTTCATTTGGTGAAAGAGTTTGGGTTATTTCTTCAATTACTTGTTGCGTTATATTCTCTCTTTCATGATCTCAGGTTAAATCCTCGGTCGAAAAATGGAAAAGTAAATTCATATGAATATATAACTATTTTCCTTGAGATATCCTTCTCAGTAGCAAACAAATGGTTTCCCGTCTGTAATTTCTAGCCAATGTCAAAGCTTTTAATAAAACTTCATAATTAGTGTTTGTATAAATTCTTCATTTCCAATGCAAACTTTGATTAGCGATAACTTGAAATCCACTTGTGCTCCAAATTTCATTTTTCTTTTAAAATAAAGCTCATGGAATTCTTCAAAAATTATGTAATCATGTATTTGTCTTCAAAATCTCGCCTTAATGGTTTAAATCGCCATTTAAGTCTAAGTGTTCATTTGGTGAAAGAGTTTGGGTTATTTCTTCAATTACTTGTTGCGTTATATTCTCTCTTTCATGATCTCAGGTTAAATCCTCGGTCGAAAAATGGAAAAGTAAATTCATATGAATATATAACTATTTTCCTTGAGATATCCTTCTCAGTAGCAAACAAATGGTTTCCCGTCTGTAATTTCTAGCCAATGTCAAAGCTATTAATAAAACTTCATAATTAGTGTTTGTATAAATTCTTCATTTCCAATGCAAACTTTGATTAGCGATAACTTGAAATCCACTTGTGCTCCAAATTTCATTTTTCTTTTAAAATAAAGCTCATGGAATTCTTCAAAAATTATGTAATCATGTATTTGTCTTCAAAATCTCGCCTTAATGGTTTAAATCGCCATTTAAGTCTAAGTGTTCATTTGGTGAAAGAGTTTGGGTTATTTCTTCAATTACTTGTTGCGTTATATTCTCTCTTTCATGATCTCAGGTTAAATCCTCGGTCGAAAAATGGAAAAGTAAATTCATATGAATATATAACTATTTTCCTTGAGATATCCTTCTCAGTAGCAAACAAATGGTTTCCCGTCTGTAATTTCTAGCCAATGTCAAAGCTTTTAATAAAACTTCATAATTAGTGTTTGTATAAATTCTTCATTTCCAATGCAAACTTTGATTAGCGATAACTTGAAATCCACTTGTGCTCCGAATTTCATTTTTCTTTTAAAATAAAGCTCACGGAATTCTTCAAAAATTATGTAATCATGTATTTGTCTTCAAAATCTCGCCTTAATGGTTTAAATCGCCATTTAAGTCTAAGTGTTCATTTGGTGAAAGAGTTTGGGTTATTTCTTCAATTACTTGTTGCGTTATATTCTCTCTTTCATGATCTCAGGTTAAATCCTCGGTCGAAAAATGGAAAAGTAAATTCATATGAATATATAACTATTTTCCTTGAGATATCCTTCTCAGTAGCAAACAAATGGTTTCCCGTCTGTAATTTCTAGCCAATGTCAAAGCTATTAATAAAACTTCATAATTAGTGTTTGTATAAATTCTTCATTTCCAATGCAAACTTTGATTAGCGATAACTTGAAATCCACTTGTGCTCCAAATTTCATTTTTCTTTTAAAATAAAGCTCATGGAATTCTTCAAAAATTATGTAATCATGTATTTGTCTTCAAAATCTCGCCTTAATGGTTTAAATCGCCATTTAAGTCTAAGTGTTCATTTGGTGAAAGAGTTTGGGTTATTTCTTCAATTACTTGTTGCGTTATATTCTCTCTTTCATGATCTCAGGTTAAATCCTCGGTCGAAAAATGGAAAAGTAAATTCATATGAATATATAACTATTTTCCTTGAGATATCCTTCTCAGTAGCAAACAAATGGTTTCCCGTCTGTAATTTCTAGCCAATGTCAAAGCTATTAATAAAACTTCATAATTAGTGTTTGTATAAATTCTTCATTTCCAATGTAAACTTTGATTAGCGATAACTTGAAATCCACTTGTGCTCCAAATTTCATTTTTCTTTTAAAATAAAGCTCATGGAATTCTTCAAAAATTATGTAATCATGTATTTGTCTTCAAAATCTCGCCTTAATGGTTTAAATCGCCATTTAAGTCTAAGTGTTCATTTGGTGAAAGAGTTTGGGTTATTTCTTCAATTACTTGTTGCGTTATATTCTCTCTTTCATGATCTCAGGTTAAATCCTCGGTCGAAAAATGGAAAAGTAAATTCATATGAATATATAACTATTTTCCTTGAGATATCCTTCTCAGTAGCAAACAAATGGTTTCCCGTCTGTAATTTCTAGCCAATGTCAAAGCTTTTAATAAAACTTCATAATTAGTGTTTGTATAAATTCTTCATTTCCAATGCAAACTTTGATTAGCGATAACTTGAAATCCACTTGTGCTCCGAATTTCATTTTTCTTTTAAAATAAAGCTCACGGAATTCTTCAAAAATTATGTAATCATGTATTTGTCTTCAAAATCTCGCCTTAATGGTTTAAATCGCCATTTAAGTCTAAGTGTTCATTTGGTGAAAGAGTTTGGGTTATTTCTTCAATTACTTGTTGCGTTATATTCTCTCTTTCATGATCTCAGGTTAAATCCTCGGTCGAAAAATGGAAAAGTAAATTCATATGAATATATAACTATTTTCCTTGAGATATCCTTCTCAGTAGCAAACAAATGGTTTCCCGTCTGTAATTTCTAGCCAATGTCAAAGCTATTAATAAAACTTCATAATTAGTGTTTGTATAAATTCTTCATTTCCAATGCAAACTTTGATTAGCGATAACTTGAAATCCACTTGTGCTCCAAATTTCATTTTTCTTTTAAAATAAAGCTCATGGAATTCTTCAAAAATTATGTAATCATGTATTTGTCTTCAAAATCTCGCCTTAATGGTTTAAATCGCCATTTAAGTCTAAGTGTTCATTTGGTGAAAGAGTTTGGGTTATTTCTTCAATTACTTGTTGCGTTATATTCTCTCTTTCATGATCTCAGGTTAAATCCTCGGTCGAAAAATGGAAAAGTAAATTCATATGAATATATAACTATTTTCCTTGAGATATCCTTCTCAGTAGCAAACAAATGGTTTCCCGTCTGTAATTTCTAGCCAATGTCAAAGCTATTAATAAAACTTCATAATTAGTGTTTGTATAAATTCTTCATTTCCAATGTAAACTTTGATTAGCGATAACTTGAAATCCACTTGTGCTCCAAATTTCATTTTTCTTTTAAAATAAAGCTCATGGAATTCTTCAAAAATTATGTAATCATGTATTTGTCTTCAAAATCTCGCCTTAATGGTTTAAATCGCCATTTAAGTCTAAGTGTTCATTTGGTGAAAGAGTTTGGGTTATTTCTTCAATTACTTGTTGCGTTATATTCTCTCTTTCATGATCTCAGGTTAAATCCTCGGTCGAAAAATGGAAAAGTAAATTCATATGAATATATAACTATTTTCCTTGAGATATCCTTCTCAGTAGCAAACAAATGGTTTCCCGTCTGTAATTTCTAGCCAATGTCAAAGCTTTTAATAAAACTTCATAATTAGTGTTTGTATAAATTCTTCATTTCCAATGCAAACTTTGATTAGCGATAACTTGAAATCCACTTGTGCTCCGAATTTCATTTTTCTTTTAAAATAAAGCTCACGGAATTCTTCAAAAATTATGTAATCATGTATTTGTCTTCAAAATCTCGCCTTAATGGTTTAAATCGCCATTTAAGTCTAAGTGTTCATTTGGTGAAAGAGTTTGGGTTATTTCTTCAATTACTTGTTGCGTTATATTCTCTCTTTCATGATCTCAGGTTAAATCCTCGGTCGAAAAATGGAAAAGTAAATTCATATGAATATATAACTATTTTCCTTGAGATATCCTTCTCAGTAGCAAACAAATGGTTTCCCGTCTGTAATTTCTAGCCAATGTCAAAGCTATTAATAAAACTTCATAATTAGTGTTTGTATAAATTCTTCATTTCCAATGCAAACTTTGATTAGCGATAACTTGAAATCCACTTGTGCTCCAAATTTCATTTTTCTTTTAAAATAAAGCTCATGGAATTCTTCAAAAATTATGTAATCATGTATTTGTCTTCAAAATCTCGCCTTAATGGTTTAAATCGCCATTTAAGTCTAAGTGTTCATTTGGTGAAAGAGTTTGGGTTATTTCTTCAATTACTTGTTGCGTTATATTCTCTCTTTCATGATCTCAGGTTAAATCCTCGGTCGAAAAATGGAAAAGTAAATTCATATGAATATATAACTATTTTCCTTGAGATATCCTTCTCAGTAGCAAACAAATGGTTTCCCGTCTGTAATTTCTAGCCAATGTCAAAGCTTTTAATAAAACTTCATAATTAGTGTTTGTATAAATTCTTCATTTCCAATGCAAACTTTGATTAGCGATAACTTGAAATCCACTTGTGCTCCAAATTTCATTTTTCTTTTAAAATAAAGCTCATGGAATTCTTCAAAAATTATGTAAATCATGTATTTGTCTTCAAAATCTCGCCTTAATGGTTTAAATCGCCATTTAAGTCTAAGTGTTCATTTGGTGAAAGAGTTTGGGTTATTTCTTCAATTACTTGTTGCGTTATATTCTCTCTTTCATGATCTCAGGTTAAATCCTCGGTCGAAAAATGGAAAAGTAAATTCATATGAATATATAACTATTTTCCTTGAGATATCCTTCTCAGTAGCAAACAAATGGTTTCCCGTCTGTAATTTCTAGCCAATGTCAAAGCTTTTAATAAAACTTCATAATTAGTGTTTGTATAAATTCTTCATTTCCAATGCAAACTTTGATTAGCGATAACTTGAAATCCACTTGTGCTCCAAATTTCATTTTTCTTTTAAAATAAAGCTCATGGAATTCTTCAAAAATTATGTAATCATGTATTTGTCTTCAAAATCTCGCCTTAATGGTTTAAATCGCCATTTAAGTCTAAGTGTTCATTTGGTGAAAGAGTTTGGGTTATTTCTTCAATTACTTGTTGCGTTATATTCTCTCTTTCATGATCTCAGGTTAAATCCTCGGTCGAAAAATGGAAAAGTAAATTCATATGAATATATAACTATTTTCTTTGAGATATCCTTCTCAGTAGCAAACAAATGGTTTCCCGTCTGTAATTTCTAGCCAATGTCAAAGCTTTTAATAAAACTTCATAATTAGTGTTTGTATAAATTCTTCATTTCCAATGCAAACTTTGATTAGCGATAACTTGAAATCCACTTGTGCTCCGAATTTCATTTTTCTTTTAAAATAAAGCTCACGGAATTCTTCAAAAATTATGTAATCATGTATTTGTCTTCAAAATCTCGCCTTAATGGTTTAAATCGCCATTTAAGTCTAAGTGTTCATTTGGTGAAAGAGTTTGGGTTATTTCTTCAATTACTTGTTGCGTTATATTCTCTCTTTCATGATCTCAGGTTAAATCCTCGGTCGAAAAATGGAAAAGTAAATTCATATGAATATATAACTATTTTCCTTGAGATATCCTTCTCAGTAGCAAACAAATGGTTTCCCGTCTGTAATTTCTAGCCAATGTCAAAGCTTTTAATAAAACTTCATAATTAGTGTTTGTATAAATTCTTCATTTCCAATGCAAACTTTGATTAGCGATAACTTGAAATCCACTTGTGCTCCAAATTTCATTTTTCTTTTAAAATAAAGCTCATGGAATTCTTCAAAAATTATGTAAATCATGTATTTGTCTTCAAAATCTCGCCTTAATGGTTTAAATCGCCATTTAAGTCTAAGTGTTCATTTGGTGAAAGAGTTTGGGTTATTTCTTCAATTACTTGTTGCGTTATATTCTCTCTTTCATGATCTCAGGTTAAATCCTCGGTCGAAAAATGGAAAAGTAAATTCATATGAATATATAACTATTTTCCTTGAGATATCCTTCTCAGTAGCAAACAAATGGTTTCCCGTCTGTAATTTCTAGCCAATGTCAAAGCTATTAATAAAACTTCATAATTAGTGTTTGTATAAATTCTTCATTTCCAATGCAAACTTTGATTAGCGATAACTTGAAATCCACTTGTGCTCCAAATTTCATTTTTCTTTTAAAATAAAGCTCATGGAATTCTTCAAAAATTATGTAATCATGTATTTGTCTTCAAAATCTCGCCTTAATGGTTTAAATCGCCATTTAAGTCTAAGTGTTCATTTGGTGAAAGAGTTTGGGTTATTTCTTCAATTACTTGTTGCGTTATATTCTCTCTTTCATGATCTCAGGTTAAATCCTCGGTCGAAAAATGGAAAAGTAAATTCATATGAATATATAACTATTTTCCTTGAGATATCCTTCTCAGTAGCAAACAAATGGTTTCCCGTCTGTAATTTCTAGCCAATGTCAAAGCTTTTAATAAAACTTCATAATTAGTGTTTGTATAAATTCTTCATTTCCAATGCAAACTTTGATTAGCGATAACTTGAAATCCACTTGTGCTCCGAATTTCATTTTTCTTTTAAAATAAAGCTCACGGAATTCTTCAAAAATTATGTAATCATGTATTTGTCTTCAAAATCTCGCCTTAATGGTTTAAATCGCCATTTAAGTCTAAGTGTTCATTTGGTGAAAGAGTTTGGGTTATTTCTTCAATTACTTGTTGCGTTATATTCTCTCTTTCATGATCTCAGGTTAAATCCTCGGTCGAAAAATGGAAAAGTAAATTCATATGAATATATAACTATTTTCCTTGAGATATCCTTCTCAGTAGCAAACAAATGGTTTCCCGTCTGTAATTTCTAGCCAATGTCAAAGCTATTAATAAAACTTCATAATTAGTGTTTGTATAAATTCTTCATTTCCAATGCAAACTTTGATTAGCGATAACTTGAAATCCACTTGTGCTCCAAATTTCATTTTTCTTTTAAAATAAAGCTCATGGAATTCTTCAAAAATTATGTAATCATGTATTTGTCTTCAAAATCTCGCCTTAATGGTTTAAATCGCCATTTAAGTCTAAGTGTTCATTTGGTGAAAGAGTTTGGGTTATTTCTTCAATTACTTGTTGCGTTATATTCTCTCTTTCATGATCTCAGGTTAAATCCTCGGTCGAAAAATGGAAAAGTAAATTCATATGAATATATAACTATTTTCCTTGAGATATCCTTCTCAGTAGCAAACAAATGGTTTCCCGTCTGTAATTTCTAGCCAATGTCAAAGCTTTTAATAAAACTTCATAATTAGTGTTTGTATAAATTCTTCATTTCCAATGCAAACTTTGATTAGCGATAACTTGAAATCCACTTGTGCTCCAAATTTCATTTTTCTTTTAAAATAAAGCTCATGGAATTCTTCAAAAATTATGTAAATCATGTATTTGTCTTCAAAATCTCGCCTTAATGGTTTAAATCGCCATTTAAGTCTAAGTGTTCATTTGGTGAAAGAGTTTGGGTTATTACTTCAATTACTTGTTGCGTTATATTCTCTCTTTCATGATCTCAGGTTAAATCCTCGGTCGAAAAATGGAAAAGTAAATTCATATGAATATATAACTATTTTCCTTGAGATATCCTTCTCAGTAGCAAACAAATGGTTTCCCGTCTGTAATTTCTAGCCAATGTCAAAGCTTTTAATAAAACTTCATAATTAGTGTTTGTATAAATTCTTCATTTCCAATGCAAACTTTGATTAGCGATAACTTGAAATCCACTTGTGCTCCGAATTTCATTTTTCTTTTAAAATAAAGCTCACGGAATTCTTCAAAAATTATGTAATCATGTATTTGTCTTCAAAATCTCGCCTTAATGGTTTAAATCGCCATTTAAGTCTAAGTGTTCATTTGGTGAAAGAGTTTGGGTTATTTCTTCAATTACTTGTTGCGTTATATTCTCTCTTTCATGATCTCAGGTTAAATCCTCGGTCGAAAAATGGAAAAGTAAATTCATATGAATATATAACTATTTTCCTTGAGATATCCTTCTCAGTAGCAAACAAATGGTTTCCCGTCTGTAATTTCTAGCCAATGTCAAAGCTATTAATAAAACTTCATAATTAGTGTTTGTATAAATTCTTCATTTCCAATGCAAACTTTGATTAGCGATAACTTGAAATCCACTTGTGCTCCAAATTTCATTTTTCTTTTAAAATAAAGCTCATGGAATTCTTCAAAAATTATGTAATCATGTATTTGTCTTCAAAATCTCGCCTTAATGGTTTAAATCGCCATTTAAGTCTAAGTGTTCATTTGGTGAAAGAGTTTGGGTTATTTCTTCAATTACTTGTTGCGTTATATTCTCTCTTTCATGATCTCAGGTTAAATCCTCGGTCGAAAAATGGAAAAGTAAATTCATATGAATATATAACTATTTTCCTTGAGATATCCTTCTCAGTAGCAAACAAATGGTTTCCCGTCTGTAATTTCTAGCCAATGTCAAAGCTTTTAATAAAACTTCATAATTAGTGTTTGTATAAATTCTTCATTTCCAATGCAAACTTTGATTAGCGATAACTTGAAATCCACTTGTGCTCCAAATTTCATTTTTCTTTTAAAATAAAGCTCATGGAATTCTTCAAAAATTATGTAAATCATGTATTTGTCTTCAAAATCTCGCCTTAATGGTTTAAATCGCCATTTA
>NW_026974212.1:0-119630 GCF_037042905.1 Lytechinus pictus | reverse complement strand
TATCCGCGACTGGTCCAAATTATGACCAAAAATGATTTTTCCAAATTTGCCCCCGAAACCCCCCCCAAATCAGCCGTCTTCGCTCCGTGGGGTCTTCTAACATCCAAACGCATCAATATTCAGAAGATGAAGAAGATCGTTGAGATTTAGTCTTTCGCCCTATCCGCGACTGGTCCAAATTATGACCAAAATGATTTTTCCAAATTTGCCCCCGAAACCCCCCCCAAATCAGCCGTCTTCGCTCCGTGGGGTCTTCTAACATCCAAACGCATCAATATTCAGAAGATGAAGAAGATCCGTTGAGATTTAGTCTTTCGCCCTATCCGCGACTGGTCCAAATTATGACCAAAATGATTTTTCCAAATTTGCCCCCGAAACCCCCCCCAAATCAGCCGTCTTCGCTCCGTGGGGTCTTCTAACATCCAAACGCATCAATATTCAGAAGATGAAGAAGATCCGTTGAGATTTAGTCTTTCGCCCTATCCGCGACTGGTCCAAATTATGACCAAAATGATTTTTCCAAATTTGCCCCCGAAACCCCCCCCAAATCAGCCGTCTTCGCTCCGTGGGGTCTTCTAACATCCAAACGCATCAATATTCAGAAGATGAAGAAGATCCGTTGAGATTTAGTCTTTCGCCCTATCCGCGACTGGTCCAAATTATGACCAAAATGATTTTTCCAAATTTGCCCCCGAAACCCCCCCCAAATCAGCCGTCTTCGCTCCGTGGGGTCTTCTAACATCCAAACGCATCAATATTCAGAAGATGAAGAAGATCCGTTGAGATTTAGTCTTTCGCCCTATCCGCGACTGGTCCAAATTATGACCAAAATGATTTTTCCAAATTTGCCCCCGAAACCCCCCCCAAATCAGCCGTCTTCGCTCCGTGGGGTCTTCTAACATCCAAACGCATCAATATTCAGAAGATGAAGAAGATCCGTTGAGATTTAGTCTTTCGCCCTATCCGCGACTGGTCCAAATTATGACCAAAATGATTTTTCCAAATTTGCCCCCGAAACCCCCCCCAAATCAGCCGTCTTCGCTCCGTGGGGTCTTCTAACATCCAAACGCATCAATATTCAGAAGATGAAGAAGATCCGTTGAGATTTAGTCTTTCGCCCTATCCGCGACTGGTCCAAATTATGATCAAAATGATTTTTCCAAATTTGCCCCCGAAACCCCCCCCAAATCAGCCGTCTTCGCTCCGTGGGGTCTTCTAACATCCAAACGCATCAATATTCAGAAGATGAAGAAGATCCGTTGAGATTTAGTCTTTCGCCCTATCCGCGACTGGTCCAAATTATGACCAAAATGATTTTTCCAAATTTGCCCCCGAAACCCCCCCCAAATCAGCCGTCTTCGCTCCGTGGGGTCTTCTAACATCCAAACGCATCAATATTCAGAAGATGAAGAAGATCCGTTGAGATTTAGTCTTTCGCCCTATCCGCGACTGGTCCAAATTATGACCAAAATAATTTTTCCAAATTTGCCCCCAAAACCCCCCCCAAATCAGCCGTCTTCGCTCCGTGGGGTCTTCTAACCTCCAAACGCATCAATATTCAGAAGATGAAGAAGATCCGTTGAGATTTAGTCTTTCGCCCTATCCGCGACTGGTCCAAATTATGACCAAAACGATTTTTCCAAATTTGCCCCCGAAACCCCCCCCAAATCAGCCGTCTTCGCTCCGTGGGGTCTTCTAACATCCAAACGCATCAATATTCAGAAGATGAAGAAGATCCGTTGAGATTTAGTCTTTCGCCCTATCCGCGACTGGTCCAAATTATGACCAAAATGATTTTTCCAAATTTGCCCCCGAAACCCCCCCCAAATCAGCCGTCTTCGCTCCGTGGGGTCTTCTAACATCCAAACGCATCAATATTCAGAAGATGAAGAAGATCCGTTGAGATTTAGTCTTTCGCCCTATCCGCGACTGGTCCAAATTATGACCAAAATGATTTTTCCAAATTTGCCCCCGAAACCCCCCCCAAATCAGCCGTCTTCGCTCCGTGGGGTCTTCTAACATCCAAACGCATCAATATTCAGAAGATGAAGAAGATCCGTTGAGATTTAGTCTTTCGCCCTATCCGCGACTGGTCCAAATTATGACCAAAATGATTTTTCCAAATTTGCCCCCAAAACCCCCCCCAAATCAGCCGTCTTCGCTCCGTGGGGTCTTCTAACCTCCAAACGCATCAATATTCAGAAGATGAAGAAGATCCGTTGAGATTTAGTCTTTCGCCCTATCCGCGACTGGTCCAAATTATGACCAAAACGATTTTTCCAAATTTGCCCCCGAAACCCCCCCCAAATCAGCCGTCTTCGCTCCGTGGGGTCTTCTAACATCCAAACGCATCAATATTCAGAAGATGAAGAAGATCCGTTGAGATTTAGTCTTTCGCCCTATCCGCGACTGGTCCAAATTATGACCGAAATGATTTTTCCAAATTTGCCCCCGAAACCCCCCCCAAATCAGCCGTCTTCGCTCCGTGGGGTCTTCTAACATCCAAACGCATCAATATTCAGAAGATGAAGAAGATCCGTTGAGATTTAGTCTTTCGCCCTATCCGCGACTGGTCCAAATTATGACCAAAATGATTTTTCCAAATTTGCCCCCGAAACCCCCCCCCAAATCAGCCGTCTTTGCTCCGTGGGGTCTTCTAACATCCAAACGCATCAATATTCAGAAGATGAAGAAGATCCGTTGAGATTTAGTCTTTCGCCCTATCCGCGACTGGTCCAAATTATGACCAAAATGATTTTTCCAAATTTGCCCCTGAAACCCCCCCCCAAATCAGCCGTCTTCGCTCCGTGGGGTCTTCTAACATCCAAACGCATCAATATTCAGAAGATGAAGAAGATCCGTTGAGATTTAGTCTTTCGCCCTATCCGCGACTGGTCCAAATTATGACCAAAATGATTTTTCCAAATTTGCCCCCGAAACCCCCCCCAAATCAGCCGTCTTCGCTCCGTGGGGTCTTCTAACATCCAAACGCATCAATATTCAGAAGATGAAGAAGATCCGTGTAGATTTAGTCTTTCGCCCTATCCGCGACTGGTCCAAATTATGACCAAAATGATTTTTCCAAATTTGCCCCCGAAACCCCCCCCCAAATCAGCCGTCTTCGCTCCGTGGGGTCTTCTAACATCCAAACGCATCAATATTCAGAAGATGAAGAAGATCCGTTGAGATTTAGTCTTTCGCCCTATCCGCGACTGGTCCAAATTATGACCAAAATGATTTTTCCAAATTTGCCCCCGAAACCCCCCCCAAATCAGCCGTCTTCGCTCCGTGGGGTCTTCTAACATCCAAACGCATCAATATTCAGAAGATGAAGAAGATCCGTTGAGATTTAGTCTTTCGCCCTATCCGCGACTGGTCCAAATTATGACCAAAATGATTTTTCCAAATTTGCCCCCAAAACCCCCCCCAAATCAGCCGTCTTCGCTCCGTGGGGTCTTCTAACATCCAAACGCATCAATATTCAGAAGATGAAGAAGATCCGTTGAGATTTAGTCTTACGCCCTATCCGCGACTGGTCCAAATTATGACCAAAATGATTTTTCCAAATTTGCCCCCGAAACCCCCCCCAAATCAGCCGTCTTTGCTCCGTGGGGTCTTCTAACATCCAAACGCATCAATATTCAGAAGATGAAGAAGATCCGTTGAGATTTAGTCTTTCGCCCTATCCGCGACTGGTCCAAATTATGACCAAAATGATTCTTCCAAATTTGCCCCCGAAACCCCCCTCAAATCAGCCGTCTTCGCTCCGTGGGGTCTTCTAACATCCAAACGCATCAATATTCAGAAGATGAAGAAGATCCGTTGAGATTTAGTCTTTCGCCCTATCCGCGACTGGTCCAAATTATGACCAAAATGATTTTTCCAAATTTGCCCCCCAAATCAGCCGTTGAGATTTAGTCTTACGCCCTATCCGCGACTGGTCCAAATTATGACCAAAATGATTTTTCCAAATTTGCCCCCGAAACCCCCCCCAAATCAGCCGTCTTCGCTCCGTGGGGTCTTCTAACATCCAAACGCATCAATATTCAGAAGATGAAGAAGATCCGTTGAGATTTAGTCTTTCGCCCTATCCGCGACTGGTCCAAATTATGACCAAAATGATTCTTCCAAATTTGCCCCCGAAACCCCCCTCAAATCAGCCGTCTTCGCTCCGTGGGGTCTTCTAACATCCAAACGCATCAATATTCAGAAGATGAAGAAGATCCGTTGAGATTTAGTCTTTCGCCCTATCCGCGACTGGTCCAAATTATGACCAAAATGATTTTTCCAAATTTGCCCCCCAAATCAGCCGTCTTCGCTCCGTGGGGTCTTCTAACATCCAAACGCATCAATATTCAGAAGATGAAGAAGATCCGTTGAGATTTAGTCTTTCGCCCTATCCGCGACTGGTCCAAATTATGACCAAAATGATTTTTCCAAATTTGCCCCCGAAACCCCCCCAAATCAGCCGTCTTCGCTCCGTGGGGTCTTCTAACATCCAAACGCATCAATATTCAGAAGATGAAGAAGATCCGTTGAGATTTAGTCTTTCGCCCTATCCGCGACTGGTCCAAATTATGACCAAAATGATTTTTCCAAATTTGCCCCCGAAACCCCCCCCAAATCAGCCGTCTTCGCTCCGTGGGGTCTTCTAACATCCAAACGCATCAATATTCAGAAGATGAAGAAGATCCGTTGAGATTTAGTCTTTCGCCCTATCCGCGACTGGTCCAAATTATGACCAAAATGATTTTTCCAAATTTGCCCCCGAAACCCCCCCCAAATCAGCCGTCTTCGCTCCGTGGGGTCTTCTAACATCCAAACGCATCAATATTCAGAAGATGAAGAAGATCCGTTGAGATTTAGTCTTTCGCCCTATCCGCGACTGGTCCAAATTATGACCAAAATGATTTTTCCAAATTTGCCCCCGAAACCCCCCTCAAATCAGCCGTCTTCGCTCCGTGGGGTCTTCTAACATCCAAACGCATCAATATTCAGAAGATGAAGAAGATCCGTTGAGATTTAGTCTTTCGCCCTATCCGCGACTGGTCCAAATTATGACCAAAATGATTTTTCCAAATTTGCCCCCCAAATCAGCCGTTGAGATTTAGTCTTACGCCCTATCCGCGACTGGTCCAAATTATGACCAAAATGATTTTTCCAAATTTGCCCCCGAAACCCCCCCCAAATCAGCCGTCTTCGCTCCGTGGGGTCTTCTAACATCCAAACGCATCAATATTCAGAAGATGAAGAAGATCCGTTGAGATTTAGTCTTTCGCCCTATCCGCGACTGGTCCAAATTATGACCAAAATGATTCTTCCAAATTTGCCCCCGAAACCCCCCTCAAATCAGCCGTCTTCGCTCCGTGGGGTCTTCTAACATCAAAACGCATCAATATTCAGAAGATGAAGAAGATCCGTTGAGATTTAGTCTTTCGCCCTATCCGCGACTGGTCCAAATTATGACCAAAATGATTTTTCCAAATTTGCCCCCCAAATCAGCCGTCTTCGCTCCGTGGGGTCTTCTAACATCCAAACGCATCAATATTCAGAAGATGAAGAAGATCCGTTGAGATTTAGTCTTTCGCCCTATCCGCGACTGGTCCAAATTATGACCAAAATGATTTTTCCAAATTTGCCCCCGAAACCCCCCCCAAATCAGCCGTCTTCGCTCCGTGGGGTCTTCTAACATCCAAACGCATCAATATTCAGAAGATGAAGAAGATCCGTTGAGATTTAGTCTTTCGCCCTATCCGCGACTGGTCCAAATTATGACCAAAATGATTTTTCCAAATTTGCCCCCGAAACCCCCCCCATATCAGCCGTCTTCGCTCCGTGGGGTCTTCTAACATCCAAACGCATCAATATTCAGAAGATGAAGAAGATCCGTTGAGATTTAGTCTTTCGCCCTATCCGCGACTGGTCCAAATTATGACCAAAATGATTTTTCCAAATTTGCCCCCGAAACCCCCCCCAAATCAGCCGTCTTCGCTCCGTGGGGTCTTCTAACATCCAAACGCATCAATATTCAGAAGATGAAGAAGATCCGTTGAGATTTAGTCTTTCGCCCTATCCGCGACTGGTCCAAATTATGACCAAAATGATTTTTCCAAATTTGCCCCCGAAACCCCCCCCAAATCAGCCGTCTTCGCTCCGTGGGGTCTTCTAACATCCAAACGCATCAATATTCAGAAGATGAAGAAGATCCGTTGAGATTTAGTTTTTCGCCCTATCCGCGACTGGTCCAAATTATGACCAAAATGATTTTTCCAAATTTGGCCCCGAAACCCCCCCCAAATCAGCCGTCTTCGCTCCGTGGGGTCTTCTAACATCCAAACGCATCAATATTCAGAAGATGAAGAAGATCCGTTGAGATTTAGTCTTTCGCCCTATCCGCGACTGGTCCAAATTATGACCAAAATGATTTTTCCAAATTTGCCCCCGAAACCCCCCCCAAATCAGCCGTCTTCGCTCCGTGGGGTCTTCTAACATCCAAACGCATCAATATTCAGAAGATGAAGAAGATCCGTTGAGATTTAGTCTTTCGCCCTATCCGCGACTGGTCAAAATTATGACCAAAATGATTTTTCCAAATTTGCCCCCGAAACCCCCCCCAAATCAGCCGTCTTCGCTCCGTGGGGTCTTCTAACATCCAAACGCATCAATATTCAGAAGATGAAGAAGATCCGTTGAGATTTAGTCTTTCGCCCTATCCGCGACTGGTCCAAATTATGATCAAAATGATTTTTCCAAATTTGCCCCCGAAACCCCCCCCAAATCAGCCGTCTTCGCTCCGTGGGGTCTTCTAACATCCAAACGCATCAATATTCAGAAGATGAAGAAGATCCGTTGAGATTTAGTCTTTCGCCCTATCCGCGACTGGTCCAAATTATGACCAAAATGATTTTTCCAAATTTGCCCCCGAAACCCCCCCCAAATCAGCCGTCTTCGCTCCGTGGGGTCTTCTAACATCCAAACGCATCAATATTCAGAAGATGAAGAAGATCCGTTGAGATTTAGTCTTTCGCCCTATCCGCGACTGGTCCAAATTATGACCAAAATGATTTTTCCAAATTTGCCCCCAAAACCCCCCCCAAATCAGCCGTCTTCGCTCCGTGGGGTCTTCTAACCTCCAAACGCATCAATATTCAGAAGATGAAGAAGATCCGTTGAGATTTAGTCTTTCGCCCTATCCGCGACTGGTCCAAATTATGACCAAAACGATTTTTCCAAATTTGCCCCCGAAACCCCCCCCAAATCAGCCGTCTTCGCTCCGTGGGGTCTTCTAACATCCAAACGCATCAATATTCAGAAGATGAAGAAGATCCGTTGAGATTTAGTCTTTCGCCCTATCCGCGACTGGTCCAAATTATGACCAAAATGATTTTTCCAAATTTGCCCCCGAAACCCCCCCCAAATCAGCCGTCTTCGCTCCGTGGGGTCTTCTAACATCCAAACGCATCAATATTCAGAAGATGAAGAAGATCCGTTGAGATTTAGTCTTTCGCCCTATCCGCGACTGGTCCAAATTATGACCAAAATGATTTTTCCAAATTTGCCCCCGAAACCCCCCCCAAATCAGCCGTCTTCGCTCCGTGGGGTCTTCTAACATCCAAACGCATCAATATTCAGAAGATGAAGAAGATCCGTTGAGATTTAGTCTTTCGCCCTATCCGCGACTGGTCCAAATTATGACCAAAATGATTTTTCCAAATTTGCCCCCAAAACCCCCCCCAAATCAGCCGTCTTCGCTCCGTGGGGTCTTCTAACCTCCAAACGCATCAATATTCAGAAGATGAAGAAGATCCGTTGAGATTTAGTCTTTCGCCCTATCCGCGACTGGTCCAAATTATGACCAAAACGATTTTTCCAAATTTGCCCCCGAAACCCCCCCCAAATCAGCCGTCTTCGCTCCGTGGGGTCTTCTAACATCCAAACGCATCAATATTCAGAAGATGAAGAAGATCCGTTGAGATTTAGTCTTTCGCCCTATCCGCGACTGGTCCAAATTATGACCAAAATGATTTTTCCAAATTTGCCCCCGAAACCCCCCCCAAATCAGCCGTCTTCGCTCCGTGGGGTCTTCTAACATCCAAACGCATCAATATTCAGAAGATGAAGAAGATCCGTTGAGATTTAGTCTTTCGCCCTATCCGCGACTGGTCCAAATTATGACCAAAATGATTTTTCCAAATTTGCCCCCGAAACCCCCCCCCAAATCAGCCGTCTTTGCTCCGTGGGGTCTTCTAACATCCAAACGCATCAATATTCAGAAGATGAAGAAGATCCGTTGAGATTTAGTCTTTCGCCCTATCCGCGACTGGTCCAAATTATGACCAAAATGATTTTTCCAAATTTGCCCCTGAAACCCCCCCCCAAATCAGCCGTCTTCGCTCCGTGGGGTCTTCTAACATCCAAACGCATCAATATTCAGAAGATGAAGAAGATCCGTTGAGATTTAGTCTTTCGCCCTATCCGCGACTGGTCCAAATTATGACCAAAATGATTTTTCCAAATTTGCCCCCGAAACCCCCCCCCAAATCAGCCGTCTTCGCTCCGTGGGGTCTTCTAACATCCAAACGCATCAATATTCAGAAGATGAAGAAGATCCGTGTAGATTTAGTCTTTCGCCCTATCCGCGACTGGTCCAAATTATGACCAAAATGATTTTTCCAAATTTGCCCCCGAAACCCCCCCCCAAATCAGCCGTCTTCGCTCCGTGGGGTCTTCTAACATCCAAACGCATCAATATTCAGAAGATGAAGAAGATCCGTTGAGATTTAGTCTTTCGCCCTATCCGCGACTGGTCCAAATTATGACCAAAATGATTTTTCCAAATTTGCCCCCGAAACCCCCCCCAAATCAGCCGTCTTCGCTCCGTGGGGTCTTCTAACATCCAAACGCATCAATATTCAGAAGATGAAGAAGATCCGTTGAGATTTAGTCTTTCGCCCTATCCGCGACTGGTCCAAATTATGACCAAAATGATTTTTCCAAATTTGCCCCCAAAACCCCCCCCAAATCAGCCGTCTTCGCTCCGTGGGGTCTTCTAACATCCAAACGCATCAATATTCAGAAGATGAAGAAGATCCGTTGAGATTTAGTCTTACGCCCTATCCGCGACTGGTCCAAATTATGACCAAAATGATTTTTCCAAATTTGCCCCCGAAACCCCCCCCAAATCAGCCGTCTTTGCTCCGTGGGGTCTTCTAACATCCAAACGCATCAATATTCAGAAGATGAAGAAGATCCGTTGAGATTTAGTCTTTCGCCCTATCCGCGACTGGTCCAAATTATGACCAAAATGATTCTTCCAAATTTGCCCCCGAAACCCCCCTCAAATCAGCCGTCTTCGCTCCGTGGGGTCTTCTAACATCCAAACGCATCAATATTCAGAAGATGAAGAAGATCCGTTGAGATTTAGTCTTTCGCCCTATCCGCGACTGGTCCAAATTATGACCAAAATGATTTTTCCAAATTTGCCCCCCAAATCAGCCGTTGAGATTTAGTCTTACGCCCTATCCGCGACTGGTCCAAATTATGACCAAAATGATTTTTCCAAATTTGCCCCCGAAACCCCCCCCAAATCAGCCGTCTTCGCTCCGTGGGGTCTTCTAACATCCAAACGCATCAATATTCAGAAGATGAAGAAGATCCGTTGAGATTTAGTCTTTCGCCCTATCCGCGACTGGTCCAAATTATGACCAAAATGATTCTTCCAAATTTGCCCCCGAAACCCCCCTCAAATCAGCCGTCTTCGCTCCGTGGGGTCTTCTAACATCCAAACGCATCAATATTCAGAAGATGAAGAAGATCCGTTGAGATTTAGTCTTTCGCCCTATCCGCGACTGGTCCAAATTATGACCAAAATGATTTTTCCAAATTTGCCCCCCAAATCAGCCGTCTTCGCTCCGTGGGGTCTTCTAACATCCAAACGCATCAATATTCAGAAGATGAAGAAGATCCGTTGAGATTTAGTCTTTCGCCCTATCCGCGACTGGTCCAAATTATGACCAAAATGATTTTTCCAAATTTGCCCCCGAAACCCCCCCCAAATCAGCCGTCTTCGCTCCGTGGGGTCTTCTAACATCCAAACGCATCAATATTCAGAAGATGAAGAAGATCCGTTGAGATTTAGTCTTTCGCCCTATCCGCGACTGGTCCAAATTATGACCAAAATGATTTTTCCAAATTTGCCCCCGAAACCCCCCCCAAATCAGCCGTCTTCGCTCCGTGGGGTCTTCTAACATCCAAACGCATCAATATTCAGAAGATGAAGAAGATCCGTTGAGATTTAGTCTTTCGCCCTATCCGCGACTGGTCCAAATTATGACCAAAATGATTTTTCCAAATTTGCCCCCGAAACCCCCCCCAAATCAGCCGTCTTCGCTCCGTGGGGTCTTCTAACATCCAAACGCATCAATATTCAGAAGATGAAGAAGATCCGTTGAGATTTAGTCTTTCGCCCTATCCGCGACTGGTCCAAATTATGACCAAAATGATTTTTCCAAATTTGCCCCCGAAACCCCCCCCAAATCAGCCGTCTTCGCTCCGTGGGGTCTTCTAACATCCAAACGCATCAATATTCAGAAGATGAAGAAGATCCGTTGAGATTTAGTCTTTCGCCCTATCCGCGACTGGTCCAAATTATGACCAAAATGATTTTTCCAAATTTGCCCCCGAAACCCCCCCCAAATCAGCCGTCTTCGCTCCGTGGGGTCTTCTAACATCCAAACGCATCAATATTCAGAAGATGAAGAAGATCCGTTGAGATTTAGTCTTTCGCCCTATCCGCGACTGGTCCAAATTATGACCAAAATGATTTTTCCAAATTTGCCCCCGAAACCCCCCCCCAAATCAGCCGTCTTCGCTCCGTGGGGTCTTCTAACATCCAAACGCATCAATATTCAGAAGATGAAGAAGATCCGTTGAGATTTAGTCTTTCGCCCTATCCGCGACTGGTCCAAATTATGACCAAAATGATTTTTCCAAATTTGCCCCCGAAACCCCCCCCAAATCAGCCGTCTTCGCTCCGTGGGGTCTTCTAACATCCAAACGCATCAATATTCAGAAGATGAAGAAGATCCGTTGAGATTTAGTCTTTCGCCCTATCCGCGACTGGTCCAAATTATGATCAAAATGATTTTTCCAAATTTGCCCCCGAAACCCCCCCCAAATCAGCCGTCTTCGCTCCGTGGGGTCTTCTAACATCCAAACGCATCAATATTCAGAAGATGAAGAAGATCCGTTGAGATTTAGTCTTTCGCCCTATCCGCGACTGGTCCAAATTATGACCAAAATGATTTTTCCAAATTTGCCCCCGAAACCCCCCCCAAATCAGCCGTCTTCGCTCCGTGGGGTCTTCTAACATCCAAACGCATCAATATTCAGAAGATGAAGAAGATCCGTTGAGATTTAGTCTTTCGCCCTATCCGCGACTGGTCCAAATTATGACCAAAATGATTTTTCCAAATTTGCCCCCAAAACCCCCCCCAAATCAGCCGTCTTCGCTCCGTGGGGTCTTCTAACCTCCAAACGCATCAATATTCAGAAGATGAAGAAGATCCGTTGAGATTTAGTCTTTCGCCCTATCCGCGACTGGTCCAAATTATGACCAAAACGATTTTTCCAAATTTGCCCCCGAAACCCCCCCCAAATCAGCCGTCTTCGCTCCGTGGGGTCTTCTAACATCCAAACGCATCAATATTCAGAAGATGAAGAAGATCCGTTGAGATTTAGTCTTTCGCCCTATCCGCGACTGGTCCAAATTATGACCAAAATGATTTTTCCAAATTTGCCCCCGAAACCCCCCCCAAATCAGCCGTCTTCGCTCCGTGGGGTCTTCTAACATCCAAACGCATCAATATTCAGAAGATGAAGAAGATCCGTTGAGATTTAGTCTTTCGCCCTATCCGCGACTGGTCCAAATTATGACCAAAATGATTTTTCCAAATTTGCCCCCGAAACCCCCCCCCAAATCAGCCGTCTTTGCTCCGTGGGGTCTTCTAACATCCAAACGCATCAATATTCAGAAGATGAAGAAGATCCGTTGAGATTTAGTCTTTCGCCCTATCCGCGACTGGTCCAAATTATGACCAAAATGATTTTTCCAAATTTGCCCCTGAAACCCCCCCCCAAATCAGCCGTCTTCGCTCCGTGGGGTCTTCTAACATCCAAACGCATCAATATTCAGAAGATGAAGAAGATCCGTTGAGATTTAGTCTTTCGCCCTATCCGCGACTGGTCCAAATTATGACCAAAATGATTTTTCCAAATTTGCCCCCGAAACCCCCCCCCAAATCAGCCGTCTTCGCTCCGTGGGGTCTTCTAACATCCAAACGCATCAATATTCAGAAGATGAAGAAGATCCGTTGAGATTTAGTCTTTCGCCCTATCCGCGACTGGTCCAAATTATGACCAAAATGATTTTTCCAAATTTGCCCCCGAAACCCCCCCCCCAAATCTGCCGTCTTCGCTCCGTGGGGTCTTCTAACATCCAAACGCATCAATATTCAGAAGATGAAGAAGATCCGTTGAGATTTAGTCTTTCGCCCTATCCGCGACTGGTCCAAATTATGACCAAAATGATTTTTCCAAATTTGCCCCCGAAACCCCCCCCAAATCAGCCGTCTTCGCTCCGTGGGGTCTTCTAACATCCAAACGCATCAATATTCAGAAGATGAAGAAGATCCGTTGAGATTTAGTCTTTCGCCCTATCCGCGACTGGTCCAAATTATGACCAAAATGATTTTTCCAAATTTGCCCCCAAAACCCCCCCCAAATCAGCCGTCTTCGCTCCGTGGGGTCTTCTAACATCCAAACGCATCAATATTCAGAAGATGAAGAAGATCCGTTGAGATTTAGTCTTACGCCCTATCCGCGACTGGTCCAAATTATGACCAAAATGATTTTTCCAAATTTGCCCCCGAAACCCCCCCCAAATCAGCCGTCTTTGCTCCGTGGGGTCTTCTAACATCCAAACGCATCAATATTCAGAAGATGAAGAAGATCCGTTGAGATTTAGTCTTTCGCCCTATCCGCGACTGGTCCAAATTATGACCAAAATGATTTTTCCAAATTTGCCCCCGAAACCCCCCCCAAATCAGCCGTCTTCGCTCCGTGGGGTCTTCTAACATCCAAACGCATCAATATTCAGAAGATGAAGAAGATCCGTTGAGATTTAGTCTTTCGCCCTATCCGCGACTGGTCCAAATTATGACCAAAATGATTTTTCCAAATTTGCCCCCGAAACCCCCCCCCAAATCAGCCGTCTTTGCTCCGTGGGGTCTTCTAACATCCAAACGCATCAATATTCAGAAGATGAAGAAGATCCGTTGAGATTTAGTCTTTCGCCCTATCCGCGACTGGTCCAAATTATGACCAAAATGATTTTTCCAAATTTGCCCCCGAAACCCCCCCCCCAAATCAGCCGTCTTCGCTCCGTGGGGTCTTCTAACATCCAAACGCATCAATATTCAGAAGATGAAGAAGATCCGTTGAGATTTAGTCTTTCGCCCTATCCGCGACTGGTCCAAATTATGACCAAAATGATTTTTCCAAATTTGCCCCCGAAACCCCCCCCAAATCAGCCGTCTTCGCTCCGTGGGGTCTTCTAACATCCAAACGCATCAATATTCAGAAGATGAAGAAGATCCGTTGAGATTTAGTCTTTCGCCCTATCCGCAACTGGTCCAAATTATGACCAAAATGATTTTTCCAAATTTGCCCCCGAAACCCCCCCCAAATCAGCCGTCTTCGCTCCGTGGGGTCTTCTAACATCCAAACGCATCAATATTCAGAAGATGAAGAAGATCCGTTGAGATTTAGTCTTTCGCCATATCCGCGACTGGTCCAAATTATGACCAAAATGATTTTTCCAAATTTGCCATCCGAAACCCCCCCCAAATCAGCCGTCTTCGCTCCGTGGGGTCTTCTAACATCCAAACGCATCAATATTCAGAAGATGAAGAAGATCCGTTGAGATTTAGTCTTTCGCCCTATCCGCGACTGGTCCAAATTATGACCAAAATGATTTTTCCAAATTTGCCCCCGAAACCCCCCCCCAAATCAGCCGTCTTCGCTCCGTGGGGTCTTTTAACATCCAAACGCATCAATATTCAGAAGATGAAGAAGATCCGTTGAGATTTAGTCTTTCGCCCTATCCGCGACTGGTCCAAATTATGACCAAAATGATTTTTCCAAATTTGCCCCCGAAACCCCCCCCAAATCAGCCGTCTTCGCTCCGTGGGGTCTTCTAACATCCAAACGCATCAATATTCAGAAGATGAAGAAGATCCGTTGAGATTTAGTCTTTCGCCCTATCCGCGACTGGTCCAAATTATGACCAAAATGATTTTTCCAAATTTGCCCCCGAAACCCCCCCCCCCAAATCAGCCGTCTTCGCTCCGTGGGGTCTTCTAACATCCAAACGCATCAATATTCAGAAGATGAAGAAGATCCGTTGAGATTTAGTCTTTCGCCCTATCCGCGACTGGTCCAAATTATGACCAAAATGATTTTTCCAAATTTGCCCCCGAAACCCCCCCCAAATCAGCCGTCTTCGCTCCGTGGGGTATTCTAACATCCAAACGCATCAATATTCAGAAGATGAAGAAGATCCGTTGAGATTTAGTCTTTCGCCCTATCCGCGACTGGTCCAAATTATGACAAAAATGATTTTTCCAAATTTGCCCCCGAAACCCCCCCCAAATCAGCCGTCTTCGCTCCGTGGGGTCTTCTAACATCCAAACGCATCAATATTCAGAAGATGAAGAAGATCCGTTGAAATTTAGTCTTTCGCCCTATCCGCGACTGGTCCAAATTATGACCAAAATGATTTTTCCAAATTTGCCCCCGAAACCCCCCCCAAATCAGCCGTCTTCGCTCCGTGGGGTCTTCTAACATCCAAACGCATCAATATTCAGAAGATGAAGAAGATCCGTTGAGATTTAGTCTTTCGCCCTATCCGCGACTGGTCCAAATTATGACCAAAATGATTTTTCCAAATTTGCCCCCAAAACCCCCCCCAAATCAGCCGTCTTCGCTCCGTGGGGTCTTCTAACATCCAAACGCATCAATATTCAGAAGATGAAGAAGATCCGTTGAGATTTAGTCTTTCGCCCTATCCGCGACTGGTCCAAATTATGACCAAAATGATTTTTCCAAATTTGCCCCCGAAACCCCCCCCAAATCAGCCGTCTTCGCTCCGTGGGGTCTTCTAACATCCAAACGCATCAATATTCAGAAGATGAAGAAGATCCGTTGAGATTTAGTCTTTCGCCCTATCCGCGACTGGTCCAAATTATGACCAAAATGATTTTTCCAAATTTGCCCCCGAAACCCCCCCGAAATCAGCCGTCTTCGCTCCGTGGGGTCTTCTAACATCCAAACGCATCAATATTCAGAAGATGAAGAAGATCCGTTGAGATTTAGTCTTTCGCCCTATCCGCGACTGGTCCAAATTATGACCAAAATGATTTTTCCAAATTTGCCCCCGAAACCCCCCCCCAAATCAGCCGTCTTCGCTCCGTGGGGTCTTCTTACATCCAAACGCATCAATATTCAGAAGATGAAGAAGATCCGTTGAGATTTAGTCTTACGCCCTATCCGCGACTGGTCCAAATTATGACCAAAATGATTTTTCCAAATTTGCCCCCGAAACCCCCCCCAAATCAGCCGTCTTTGCTCCGTGGGGTCTTCTAATATCCAAACGCATCAATATTCAGAAGATGAAGAAGATCCGTTGAGATTTAGTCTTTCGCCCTATCCGCGACTGGTCCAAATTATGACCAAAATGATTTTTCCAAATTTGCCCACGAAACCCCCCCCAAATCAGCCGTCTTCGCTCCGTGGGGTCTTCTAACATCCAAACGCATCAATATTCAGAAGATGAAGAAGATCCGTTGAGATTTAGTCTTTCGCCCTATCCGCGACTGGTCCAAATTATGACCAAAATGATTTTTCCAAATTTGCCCCCGAAACCCCCCCCAAATCAGCCGTCTTTGCTCCGTGGGGTCTTCTAACATCCAAACGCATCAATATTCAGAAGATGAAGAAGATCCGTTGAGATTTAGTCTTTCGCCCTATCCGCGACTGGTCCAAATTATGACCAAAATGATTTTTCCAAATTTGCCCCCGAAACCCCCCCCCCAAATCAGCCGTCTTCGCTCCTTGGGGTCTTCTAACATCCAAACGCATCAATATTCAGAAGATGAAGAAGATCCGTTGAGATTTAGTCTTTCGCCCTATCCGCAACTGGTCCAAATTATGACCAAAATGATTTTTCCAAATTTGCCCTCGAAACCCCCCCCAAATCAGCCGTCTTCGCTCCGTGGGGTCTTCTAACATCCAAACGCATCAATATTCAGAAGATGAAGAAGATCCGTTGAGATTTAGTCTTTCGCCATATCCGCGACTGGTCCAAATTATGACCAAAATGATTTTTCCAAATTTGCCACCGAAACCCCCCCCAAATCAGCCGTCTTCGCTCCGTGGGGTCTTCTAACATCCAAACGCATCAATATTCAGAAGATGAAGAGGATCCGTTGAGATTTAGTCTTTCGCCCTATCCGCGACTGGTCCAAATTATGACCAAAATGATTTTTCCAAATTTGCCCCCGAAACCCCCCCCAAATCAGCCGTCTTCGCTCCGTGGGGTCTTCTAACATCCAAACGCATCAATATTCAGAAGATGAAGAAGATCCGTTGAGATTTAGTCTTTCGCCCTATCCGCGACTGGTCCAAATTATGACCAAAATGATTTTTCCAAATTTGCCCCCGAAACCCCCCCCAAATCAGCCGTCTTCGCTCCGTGGGGTCTTCTAACATCCAAACGCATCAATATTCAGAAGATGAAGAAGATCCGTTGAGATTTAGTCTTTCGCCCTATCCGCGACTGGTCCAAATTATGACCAAAATGATTTTTCCAAATTTGCCCCCGAAACCCCCCCCCCAAATCAGCCGTCTTCGCTCCGTGGGGTCTTCTAACATCCAAACGCATCAATATTCAGAAGATGAAGAAGATCCGTTGAGATTTAGTCTTTCGCCCTATCCGCGACTGGTCCAAATTATGACCAAAATGATTTTTCCAAATTTGCCCCCGAAACCCCCCCCCAAATCAGCCGTCTTCGCTCCGTGGGGTCTTCTAACATCCAAACGCATCAATATTCAGAAGATGAAGAAGATCCGTTGAGATTTAGTCTTTCGCCCTATCCACGACTGGTCCAAATTATGACCAAAATGATTTTTCCAAATTTGCCCCCGAAACCCCCCCCAAATCAGCCGTCTTCGCTCCGTGGGGTCTTCTAACATCCAAACGCATCAATATTCAGAAGATGAAGAAGATCCGTTGAGATTTAGTCTTTCGCCCTATCCGCGACTGGTCCAAATTATGACCAAAATGATTTTTCCAAATTTGCCCCCGAAACCCCCCCCAAATCAGCCGTCTTCGCTCCGTGGGGTCTTCTAACATCCAAACGCATCAATATTCAGAAGATGAAGAAGATCCGTTGAGATTTAGTCTTTCGCCCTATCCGCGACTGGTCCAAATTATGACCAAAATGATTTTTCCAAATTTGCCCCCGAAACCCCCCCCAAATCAGCCGTCTTCGCTCCGTGGGGTCTTCTTACATCCAAACGCATCAATATTCAGAAGATGAAGAAGATCCGTTGAGATTTAGTCTTACGCCCTATCCGCGACTGGTCCAAATTATGACCAAAATGATTTTTCCAAATTTGCCCCCGAAACCCCCCCCCAAATCAGCCGTCTTCGCTCCGTGGGGTCTTCTAACATCCAAACGCATCAATATTCAGAAGATGAAGAAGATCCGTTGAGATTTAGTCTTTCGCCCTATCCGCGACTGGTCCAAATTATGACCAATATGATTTTTCCAAATTTGCCCCCGAAACCCCCCCACAAATCAGCCGTCTTCGCTCCGTGGGGTCTTCTAACATCCAAACGCATCAATATTCAGAAGATGAAGAAGATCCGTTGAGATTTAGTCTTTCGCTCTATCCGCGACTGGTCCAAATTATGACCAAAATGATTTTTCCAAATTTGCCCCCGAAACCCCCCCACAAATCAGCCGTCTTCGCTCCGTGGGGTCTTCTAACATCCAAACGCATCAATATTCAGAAGATGAAGAAGATCCGTTGAGATTTAGTCTTTCGCCCTATCTGCGACTGGTCCAAATTATGACCAAAATGATTTTTCCAAATTTGCCCCCGAAACCCCCCCCAAATCAGCCGTCTTCGCTCCGTAGGGTCTTCTAACATCCAAACGGAGCGAAGACGGCTGATTTGTGGGGGGGTTTCGGGGGCAAATTTGGAAAAATCATTTTGGTCATAATTTGGACCAGTCGCGGATAGGGCGAAAGACTAAATCTCAACGGATCTTCTTCATCTTCTGAATATTGATGCGTTTGGATGTTAGAAGACCCCACGGAGCGAAGACGGCTGATTTGGGGGGGGTTTCGGGGGCAAATTTGGAAAAATCATTTTGGTCATAATTTGGACCAGTCGCGGATAGGGCGAAAGACTAAATCTCAACGGATCTTCTTCATCTTCTGAATATTGATGCGTTTGGATGTTAGAAGACCCCACGGAGATAAGACGGCTGATTTGGGGGGGGTTTCGGGGGCAAATTTTGAAAAATCCTTTTGGTCATAATTTGGACCAGTCGCGGATAGGGCGAAAGACTAAATCTCAACGGATCTTCTTCATCTTCTGAATATTGATGCGTTTGGATGTTAGAAGACCCCACGGAGCGAAGACGGCTGATTTGGGGGGGGTTTCGGGGGCAAAT
The DNA here is from genome assembly GCF_037042905.1 of Lytechinus pictus. Lineage (NCBI taxonomy): Eukaryota > Metazoa > Echinodermata > Echinoidea > Temnopleuroida > Toxopneustidae > Lytechinus > Lytechinus pictus. Next base: position 100,828 of record NW_026974212.1, on the reverse strand, counting down.
TTGGAAAAATCATTTTGGTCATAATTTGGACCAGTCGCGGATAGGGCGAAAGACTAAATCTCAACGGATCTTCTTCATCTTCTGAATATTGATGCGTTTGGATGTTAGAAGACCCCACGGAGATAAGACGGCTGATTTGGGGGGGGTTTCGGGGGCAAATTTTGAAAAATCCTTTTGGTCATAATTTGGACCAGTCGCGGATAGGGCGAAAGACTAAATCTCAACGGATCTTCTTCATCTTCTGAATATTCATGCGTTTGGATGTTAGAAGACCCCACGGAGCAAAGACGGCTGATTTGTGGGGGGGTTTCGGGGGCAAATTTGGAAAAATCATTTTGGTCATAATTTGGACCAGTCGCGGATAGGGCGAAAGACTAAATCTCAACGGATCTTCTTCATCTTCTGAATATTGATGCGTTTGGATGTTAGAAGACCCCACGGAGCGAAGACGGCTGATTTGGGGGGGGTTTCGGGGGCAAATTTGGAAAAATCATTTTGGTCATAATTTGGACCAGTCGCGGATAGGGCGAAAGACTAAATCTCAACGGATCTTCTTCATCTTCTGAATATTCATGCGTTTGGATGTTAGAAGACCCCACGGAGCGAAGACGGCTGATTTGGGGGGGGGTTTCGGGGGCAAATTTGGAAAAATCATTTTGGTCATAATTTGGACCAGTCGCGGATAGGGCGAAAGACTAAATCTCAACGGATCTTCTTCATCTTCTGAATATTGATCCGTTTGGATGTTAGAAGACCCCACGGAGCGAAGACGGCTGATTTGTGGGGGGGTTTTGGGGGCAAATTTGGAAAAATCATTTTGGTCATAATTTGGACCAGTCGCGGATAGGGCGAAAGACTAAATCTCAATGGATCTTCTTCATCTTCTGAATATTGATGCGTTTGGATGTTAGAAGACCCCACGGAGCGAAGACGGCTGATTTGGGGGGGGGGTTTCGGGGGCAAATTTGGAAAAATCATTTTGGTCATAATTTGGACCAGTCGCGGATAGGGCGAAAGACTAAATCTCAACGGATCTTCTTCATCTTCTGAATATTGATGCGTTTGGATGTTAGAAGACCCCACGGAGCGAAGACGGCTGATTTGGGGGGGGGTTTCGGGGGCAAATTTGGAAAAATCATTTTGGTCATAATTTGGACCAGTCGCAGATAGGGCGAAAGACTAAATCTCAACGGATCTTCTTCATCTTCTGAATATTGATGCGTTTGGATGTTAGAAGACCCCACGGAGCGAAGACGGCTGATTTGGGGGGGGTTTCGGGGGCAAATTTGGAAAAATCATTTTGGTCATAATTTGGACCAGTCGCGGATAGGGCGAAAGACTAAATCTCAACGGATCTTCTTCATCTTCTGAATATTGATGCGTTTGGATGTTAGAAGACCCCACGTAGCGAAGACGGCTGATTTGTGGGGGGGTTTCGGGGGCAAATTTGGAAAAATCATTTTGGTCATAATTTGGACCAGTCGCGGATAGGGCGAAAGACTAAATCTCAACGGATCTTCTTCATCTTCTGAATATTGATGCGTTTGGATGTTAGAAGACCCCACGGAGCGAAGACGGCTGATTTGTGGGGGGGTTTTGGGGGCAAATTTGGAAAAATCATTTTGGTCATAATTTGGACCAGTCGCGGATAGGGCGAAAGACTAAATCTCAACGGATCTTCTTCATCTTCTGAATATTGATGCGTTTGGATGTTAGAAGACCCCACGGAGCAAAGACGGCTGATTTGGGGGGGGTTTCGGGGGCAAATTTGGAAAAATCATTTTGGTCATAATTTGGACCAGTCGCGGATAGGGCGAAAGACTAAATCTCAACGGATCTTCTTCATCTTCTGAATATTGATGCGTTTGGATGTTAGAAGACCCCACGGAGCGAAGACGGCTGATTTGGGGGGGTTTCTTGGGCAAATTTGGAAAAATCATTTTGGTCATAATTTGGACCAGTCGCGGATAGGGCGAAAGACTAAATCTCAACGGATCTTCTTCATCTTCTGAATATTGATGCGTTTGGATGTTAGAAGACCCCACGGAGCGAAGACGGCTGATTTGGGGGGGGTTTCGGGGGCAAATTTGGAAAAATCATTTTGGTCATAATTTGGACCAGTCGCGGATAGGGCGAAAGACTAAATCTCAACGGATCTTCTTCATCTTCTGAATATTGATGCGTTTGGATGTTAGAAGACCCCACGGTGCGAAGACGGCTGATTTGGGGAGGGGTTTCGGGGGCAAATTTGGAAAAATCATTTTGGTCATAATTTGGACCAGTCGCGGATAGGGCGAAAGACTAAATCTCAACGGATCTTCTTCATCTTCTGAATATTGATGCGTTTGGATGTTAGAAGACCCCACGGAGCGAAGACGGCTGATTTGGGGGGGGTTTCGGGGGCAAATTTGGAAAAATCATTTTGGTCATAATTTGGACCAGTCGCGGATAGGGCGAAAGACTAAATCTCAACGGATCTTCTTCATCTTCTGAATATTGATGCGTTTGGATGTTAGAAGACCCCACGGAGCGAAGATGGCTGATTTGGGGGGGGGTTTCGGGGGCAAATTTGGAAAAATCATTTTGGTCATAATTTGGACCAGTCGCGGATAGGGCGAAAGACTAAATCTCAACGGATCTTCTTCATCTTCTGAATATTGATGCGTTTGGATGTTAGAAGACCCCACGGAGCGAAGACGGCTGATTTGGGGGGGGTTTCGGGGGCAAATTTGGAAAAATCATTTTGGTCATAATTTGGACCAGTCGCGGATAGGGCGAAAGACTAAATCTCAACGGATCTTCTTCATCTTCTGAATATTGATGCGTTTGGATGTTAGAAGACCCCACGGAGCGAAGACGGCTGATTTGGGGGGGGTTTCGGGGGCAAATTTGGAAAAATCATTTTGGTCATAATTTGGACCAGTCGCGGATAGGGCGAAAGACTAAATCTCAACGGATCTTCGTCATCTTCTGAATATTGATGCGTTTGGATGTTAGAAGACCCCACGGAGCGAAGACGGCTGATTTGTGGGGGGGTTTCGGGGGCAAATTTGGAAAAATCATTTTGGTCATAATTTGGACCAGTCGCGGATAGGGCGAAAGACTAAATCTCAACGGATCTTCTTCATCTTCTGAATATTGATGCGTTTGGATGTTAGAAGACCCCACGGAGCGAAGACGGCTGATTTGGGGGGGGTTTCGGGGGCAAATTTGGAAAAATCATTTTGGTCATGATTTGGACCAGTCGCGGATAGGGCGAAAGACTAAATCTCAACGGATCTTCTTCATCTTCTGAATATTGATGCGTTTGGATGTTAGAAGACCCCACGGAGCGAAGACGGCTGATTTGGGGGGGGTTTCGGGGGCAAATTTGGAAAAATCATTTTGGTCATAATTTGGACCAGTCGCGGATAGGGCGAAAGACTAAATCTCAACGGATCTTCTTCATCTTCTGAATATTGATGCGTTTGGATGTTAGAAGACCCCACGGAGCAAAGACGGCTGATTTGGGGGGGGTTTCGGGGGCAAATTTGGAAAAATCATTTTGGTCATAATTTGGACCAGTCGCGGATAGGGCGAAAGACTAAATCTCAACGGATCTTCTTCATCTTCTGAATATTGATGCGTTTGGATGTTAGAAGACCCCACGGAGCGAAGACGGCTGATTTGGGGGGGGTTTCGGGGGCAAATTTGGAAAAATCATTTTGGTCATAATTTGGACCAGTCGCGGATAGGGCGAAAGACTAAATCTCAACGGATCTTCTTCATCTTCTGAATATTGATGCGTTTGGATGTTAGAAGACCCCACGGAGCGAAGACGGCTGATTTGGGGGGGTTTCGGGGGCAAATATGGACAAATCATTTTGGTCATAATTTGGACCAGTCGCGGATAGGGCGAAAGACTAAATCTCAACGGATCTTCTTCATCTTCTGAATATTGATGCGTTTGGATGTTAGAAGACCCCACGGAGCGAAGACGGCTGATTTGGGGGGGGGGTTTCGGGGGCAAATTTGGAAAAATCATTTTGGTCATAATTTGGACCAGTCGCGGATAGGGCGAAAGACTAAATCTCAACGGATCTTCTTCATCTTCTGAATATTGATGCCTCTGGATGTTAGAAGACCCCACGGAGCGAAGACGGCTGATTTGGGGGGGTTTCGGGGGCAAATTTGGAAAAATCATTTTGGTCATAATTTGGACCAGTCGCGGATAGGGCGAAAGACTAAATCTCAACGGATCTTCTTCATCTTCTGAATATTGATGCGTTTGGATGTTAGAAGACCCCACGGAGCGAAGACGGCTGATTTGGGGGGGGTTTCGGGGGCAAATTTGGAAAAATCATTTTGGTCATAATTTGGACCAGTCGCGGATAGGGCGAAAGACTAAATCTCAACGGATCTTCTTCATCTTCTGAATATTGATGCGTTTGGATGTTAGAAGACCCCACGGAGCGAAGACGGCTGATTTGGGGGGGGTTTCGGGGGCAAATTTGGAAAAATCATTTTGGTCATAATTTGGACCAGTCGCGGATAGGGCGAAAGACTAAATCTCAACGGATCTTCTTCATCTTCTGAATATTGATGCGTTTGGATGTTAGAAGACCCCACGGAGCGAAGACGGCTGATTTGGGGGGGGTTTCGGGGGCAAATTTGGAAAAATCATTTTGGTCATAATTTGGACCAGTCGCGGATAGGGCGAAAGACTAAATCTCAACGGATCTTCGTCATCTTCTGAATATTGATGCGTTTGGATGTTAGAAGACCCCACGGAGCAAAGACGGCTGATTTGGGGGGGTTTCGGGGGCAAATATGGACAAATCATTTTGGTCATAATTTGGACCAGTCGCGGATAGGGCGAAAGACTAAATCTCAACGGATCTTCTTCATCTTCTGAATATTGATGCGTTTGGATGTTAGAAGACCCCACGGAGCGAAGACGGCTGATTTGGGGGGGGTTTCGGGGGCAAATTTGGAAAAATCATTTTGGTCATAATTTGGACCAGTCGCGGATAGGGCGAAAGACTAAATCTCAACGGATCTTCTTCATCTTCTGAATATTGATGCGTTTGGATGTTAGAAGACCCCACGGAGCGAAGACGGCTGATTTGGGGGGGGGTTTCGGGGGCAAATTTGGAAAAATCATTTTGGTCATAATTTGGACCAGTCGCGGATAGGGCGAAAGACTTAATCTCAACGGATCTTCTTCATCTTCTGAATATTGATGCGTTTGGATGTTAGAAGACCCCACGGAGCGAAGACGGCTGATTTTGGGGGGGGTTTCGGGGGCAAATTTGGAAAAATCATTTTGGTCATAATTTGGACCAGTCGCGGATAGGGCGAAAGACTAAATCTCAACGGATCTTCTTCATCTTCTGAATATTGATGCGTTTGGATGTTAGAAGACCCCACGGAGCGAAGACGGCTGATTTTGGGGGGTTTCGGGGGCAAATTTGGAAAAATCATTTTGGTCATAATTTGGACCAGTCGCGGATAGGGCGAAAGACTAAATCTCAACGGATCTTCTTCATCTTCTGAATATTGATGCGTTTGGATGTTAGAAGACCCCACGGAGCGAAGACGGCTGATTTGGGGGGGGGTTTCGGGGGCAAATTTGGAAAAATCATTTTGGTCATAATTTGGACCAGTCGCGGATAGGGCGAAAGACTAAATCTCAACGGATCTTCTTCATCTTCTGAATATTGATGCGTTTGGATGTTAGAAGACCCCACGGAGCGAAGACGGCTGATTTGTGGGGGGGTTTCGGGGGCAAATTTGGAAAAATCATTTTGGTCATAATTTGGACCAGTCGCGGATAGGGCGAAAGACTAAATCTCAACGGATCTTCTTCATCTTCTGAATATTGATGCGTTTGGATGTTAGAAGACCCCACGGAGCAAAGACGGCTGATTTGGGGGGGGTTTCGGGGGCAAATTTGGAAAAATCATTTTGGTCATAATTTGGACCAGTCGCGGATAGGGCGAAAGACTAAATCTCAACGGATCTTCTTCATCTTCTGAATATTGATGCGTTTGGATGTTAGAAGACCCCACGGAGCGAAGACGGCTGATTTGGGGGGGGTTTCGGGGGCAAATTTGGAAAAATCATTTTGGTCATAATTTGGACCAGTCGCAGATAGGGCGAAAGACTAAATCTCAACGGATCTTCTTCATCTTCTGAATATTGATGCGTTTGGATGTTAGAAGACCCCACGGAGCGAAGACGGCTGATTTGGGGGGGGTTTCGGGGGCAAATTTGGAAAAATCATTTTGGTCATAATTTGGACCAGTCGCGGATAGGGTGAAAGACTAAATCTCAACGGATCTTCTTCATCTTCTGAATATTGATGCGTTTGGATGTTAGAAGACCCCACGGAGCGAAGACGGCTGATTTGGGGGGGGTTTCGGGGGCAAATTTGGAAAAATCATTTTGGTCATAATTTGGACCAGTCGCGGATAGGGCGAAAGACTAAATCTCAACGGATCTTCTTCATCTTCTGAATATTGATGCGTTTGGATGTTAGAAGACCCCACGGAGCGAAGACGGCTGATTTGGGGGGGGTTTCGGGGGCAAATTTGGAAAAATCATTTTGGTCATAATTTGGACCAGTCGCGGATAGGGCGAAAGACTAAATCTCAACGGATCTTCTTCATCTTCTGAATATTGATGCGTTTGGATGTTAGAAGACCCCACGGAGCGAAGACGGCTGATTTGGGGGGGGTTTCGGGGGCAAATTTGGAAAAATCATTTTGGTCATAATTTGGACCAGTCGCGGATAGGGCGAAAGACTAAATCTCAACGGATCTTCGTCATCTTCTGAATATTGATGCGTTTGGATGTTAGAAGACCCCACGGAGCGAAGACGGCTGATTTGGGGGGGGTTTCGGGGGCAAATTTGGAAAAATCATTTTGGTCATAATTTGGACCATTTCTGAATATTGATGCGTTTGGATGTTAGAAGACCCCACGGAGCGAAGACGGCTGATTTGGGGGGGGTTTCGGGGGCAAATTTGGAAAAATCATTTTGGTCATAATTTGGACCAGTCGTGGATAGGGCGAAAGACTAAATCTCAACGGATCTTCTTCATCTTCTGAATATTGATGCGTTTGGATGTTAGAAGACCCCACGGAGCGAAGACGGCTGATTTGGGGGGGGTTTCGGGGGCAAATTTGGAAAAATCATTTTGGTCATAATTTGGACCAGTCGCGGATAGGGCGAAAGACTAAATCTCAACGGATCTTCTTCATCTTCTGAATATTGATGCGTTTGGATGTTAGAAGACCCCACGGAGCGAAGACGGCTGATTTGGGGGGGTTTCGGGGGCAAATATGGACAAATCATTTTGGTCATAATTTGGACCAGTCGCGGATAGGGCGAAAGACTAAATCTCAACGGATCTTCTTCATCTTCTGAATATTGATGCGTTTGGATGTTAGAAGACCCCACGGAGCGAAGACGGCTGATTTGGGGGGGGTTTCGGGGGCAAATTTGGAAAAATCATTTTGGTCATAATTTGGACCAGTCGCGGATAGGGCGAAAGACTAAATCTCAACGGATCTTCTTCATCTTCTGAATATTGATGCGTTTGGATGTTAGAAGACCCCACGGAGCGAAGACGGCTGATTTGGGGGGGTTTCGGGGGCAAATTTGGAAAAATCATTTTGGTCATAATTTGGACCAGTCGCGGATAGGGCGAAAGACTAAATCTCAACGGATCTTCTTCATCTTCTGAATATTGATGCGTTTGGATGTTAGAAGACCCCACGGAGCGAAGACGGCTGATTTTGGGGGGGTTTCGGGGGCAAATTTGGAAAAATCATTTTGGTCATAATTTGGACCAGTCGCGGATAGGGCGAAAGACTAAATCTCAACGGATCTTCTTCATCTTCTGAATATTGATGCGTTTGGATGTTAGAAGACCCCACGGAGCGAAGACGGCTGATTTGGGGGGGGTTTCGGGGGCAAATTTGGAAAAATCATTTTGGTCATAATTTGGACCAGTCGCGGATAGGGCGAAAGACTAAATCTCAACGGATCTTCTTCATCTTCTGAATATTGATGCGTTTGGATGTTAGAAGACCCCACGGAGCGAAGACGGCTGATTTGTGGGGGGGTTTCGGGGGCAAATTTGGAAAAATCATATTGGTCATAATTTGGACCAGTCGCGGATAGGGCGAAAGACTAAATCTCAACGGATCTTCTTCATCTTCTGAATATTGATGCGTTTGGATGTTAGAAGACCCCACGGAGCGAAGACGGCTGATTTGGGGGGGGTTTCGGGGGCAAATTTGGAAAAATCATTTTGGTCATAATTTGGACCAGTCGCGGATAGGGCGAAAGACTAAATCTCAACGGATCTTCTTCATCTTCTGAATATTGATGCGTTTTGATGTTAGAAGACCCCACGGAGCAAAGACGGCTGATTTGGGGGGGGGTTTCGGGGGCAAATTTGGAAAAATCATTTTGGTCATAATTTGGACCAGTCGCGGATAGGGCGAAAGACTAAATCTCAACGGATCTTCTTCATCTTCTGAATATTGATGCGTTTGGATGTTAGAAGACCCCACGGAGCGAAGACGGCTGATTTGGGGGGGGTTTCGGGGGCAAATTTGGAAAAATCATTTTGGTCATAATTTGGACCAGTCGCGGATAGGGCGAAAGACTAAATCTCAACGGATCTTCTTCATCTTCTGAATATTGATGCGTTTGGATGTTAGAAGACCCCACGGAGCGAAGACGGCTGATTTTGGGGGGGGTTTCGGGGGCAAATTTGGAAAAATCATTTTGGTCATAATTTGGACCAGTCGCGGATAGGGCGAAAGACTAAATCTCAACGGATCTTCTTCATCTTCTGAATATTGATGCGTTTGGATGTTAGAAGACCCCACGGAGCGAAGACGGCTGATTTGGGGGGGGTTTCGGGGGCAAATTTGGAAAAATCATTTTGGTCATAATTTGGACCAGTCGCGGATAGGGCGAAAGACTAAATCTCAACGGATCTTCTTCATCTTCTGAATATTGATGCGTTTGGATGTTAGAAGACCCCACGGAGCGAAGACGGCTGATTTGGGGGGGGTTTCGGGGGCAAATTTGGAAAAATCATTTTGGTCATAATTTGGACCAGTCGCGGATAGGGCGAAAGACTAAATCTCAACGGATCTTCTTCATCTTCTGAATATTGATGCGTTTGGATGTTAGAAGACCCCACGGAGCGAAGACGGCTGATTTTGGGGGGGGTTTCGGGGGCAAATTTGGAAAAATCATTTTGGTCATAATTTGGACCAGTCGCGGATAGGGCGAAAGACTAAATCTCAACGGATCTTCTTCATCTTCTGAATATTGATGCGTTTGGATGTTAGAAGACCCCACGGAGCGAAGACGGCTGATTTTGGGGGGGTTTCGGGGGCAAATTTGGAAAAATCATTTTGGTCATAATTTGGACCAGTCGCGGATAGGGCGAAAGACTAAATCTCAACGGATCTTCTTCATCTTCTGAATATTGATGCGTTTGGATGTTAGAAGACCCCACGGAGCGAAGACGGCTGATTTGGGGGGGGTTTCGGGGGCAAATTTGGAAAAATCATTTTGGTCATAATTTGGACCAGTCGCGGATAGGGCGAAAGACTAAATCTCAACGGATCTTCTTCATCTTCTGAATATTGATGCGTTTGGATGTTAGAAGACCCCACGGAGCAAAGACGGCTGATTTGGGGGGGGGTTTCGGGGGCAAATTTGGAAAAATCATTTTGGTCATAATTTGGACCAGTCGCGGATAGGGCGAAAGACTAAATCTCAACGGATCTTCTTCATCTTCTGAATATTGATGCGTTTGGATGTTAGAAGACCCCACGGAGCGAAGACGGCTGATTTGGGGGGGGTTTCGGGGGCAAATTTGGAAAAATCATTTTGGTCATAATTTGGACCAGTCGCAGATAGGGCGAAAGACTAAATCTCAACGGATCTTCTTCATCTTCTGAATATTGATGCGTTTGGATGTTAGAAGACCCCACGGAGCGAAGACGGCTGATTTGGGGGGGGTTTCGGGGGCAAATTTGGAAAAATCATTTTGGTCATAATTTGGACCAGTCGCGGATAGGGCGAAAGACTAAATCTCAACGGATCTTCTTCATCGTCTGAATATTGATGCGTTTGGATGTTAGAAGACCCCACGGAGCGAAGACGGCTGATTTGGGGGGGGTTTCGGGGGCAAATTTGGAAAAATCATTTTGGTCATAATTTGGACCAGTCGCGGATAGGGCGAAAGACTAAATCTCAACGGATCTTCTTCATCTTCTGAATATTGATGCGTTTGGATGTTAGAAGACCCCACGGAGCGAAGACGGCTGATTTGGGGGGGGTTTCGGGGGCAAATTTGGAAAAATCATTTTGGTCATAATTTGGACCAGTCGCGGATAGGGCGAAAGACTAAATCTCAACGGATCTTCTTCATCTTCTGAATATTGATGCGTTTGGATGTTAGAAGACCCCACGGAGCGAAGACGGCTGATTTGGGGGGGGTTTCGGGGGCAAATTTGGAAAAATCATTTTGGTCATAATTTGGACCAGTCGCGGATAGGGCGAAAGACTAAATCTCAACGGATCTTCGTCATCTTCTGAATATTGATGCGTTTGGATGTTAGAAGACCCCACGGAGCGAAGACGGCTGATTTGGGGGGGGTTTCGGGGGCAAATTTGGAAAAATCATTTTGGTCATAATTTGGACCATTTCTGAATATTGATGCGTTTGGATGTTAGAAGACCCCACGGAGCGAAGACGGCTGATTTGGGGGGGGTTTCGGGGGCAAATTTGGAAAAATCATTTTGGTCATAATTTGGACCAGTCGTGGATAGGGCGAAAGACTAAATCTCAACGGATCTTCTTCATCTTCTGAATATTGATGCGTTTGGATGTTAGAAGACCCCACGGAGCGAAGACGGCTGATTTGGGGGGGGTTTCGGGGGCAAATTTGGAAAAATCATTTTGGTCATAATTTGGACCAGTCGCGGATAGGGCGAAAGACTAAATCTCAACGGATCTTCTTCATCTTCTGAATATTGATGCGTTTGGATGTTAGAAGACCCCACGGAGCGAAGACGGCTGATTTGGGGGGGTTTCGGGGGCAAATATGGACAAATCATTTTGGTCATAATTTGGACCAGTCGCGGATAGGGCGAAAGACTAAATCTCAACGGATCTTCTTCATCTTCTGAATATTGATGCGTTTGGATGTTAGAAGACCCCACGGAGCGAAGACGGCTGATTTGGGGGGGGTTTCGGGGGCAAATTTGGAAAAATCATTTTGGTCATAATTTGGACCAGTCGCGGATAGGGCGAAAGACTAAATCTCAACGGATCTTCTTCATCTTCTGAATATTGATGCGTTTGGATGTTAGAAGACCCCACGGAGCGAAGACGGCTGATTTGGGGGGGTTTCGGGGGCAAATTTGGAAAAATCAATTTGGTCATAATTTGGACCAGTCGCGGATAGGGCGAAAGACTAAATCTCAACGGATCTTCGTCATCTTCTGAATATTGATGCGTTTGGATGTTAGAAGACCCCACGGAGCGAAGACGGCTGATTTTGGGGGGGTTTCGGGGGCAAATTTGGAAAAATCATTTTGGTCATAATTTGGACCAGTCGCGGATAGGGCGAAAGACTAAATCTCAACGGATCTTCTTCATCTTCTGAATATTGATGCGTTTGGATGTTAGAAGACCCCACGGAGCGAAGACGGCTGATTTGGGGAGGGGTTTCGGGGGCAAATTTGGAAAAATCATTTTGGTCATAATTTGGACCAGTCGCGGATAGGGCGAAAGACTAAATCTCAACGGATCTTCTTCATCTTCTGAATATTGATGCGTTTGGATGTTAGAAGACCCCACGGAGCGAAGACGGCTGATTTGGGGGAGGTTTCGGGGGCAAATTTGGAAAAATCATTTTGGTCATAATTTGGACCAGTCGCGGATAGGGCGAAAGACTAAATCTCAACGGATCTTCTTCATCTTCTGAATATTCATGCGTTTGGATGTTAGAAGACCCCACGGAGCGAAGACGGCTGATTTGGGGGGGGTTTCGGGGGCAAATTTGGAAAAATCATTTTGGTCATAATTTGGACCAGTCACGGATAGGGCGAAAGACTAAATCTCAACGGATCTTCTGAATATTGATGCGTTTGGATGTTAGAAGACCCCACGGAGCAAAGACGGCTGATTTTGGGGGGGGTTTCGGGGGCAAATTTGGAAAAATCATTTTGGTCATAATTTGGACCATTTCTGAATATTGATGCGTTTGGATGTTAGAAGACCCCACGGAGCGAAGACGGCTGATTTGGGGGGGGTTTCGGGGGCAAATTTGGAAAAATCATTTTGGTCATAATTTGGACCAGTCGTGGATAGGGCGAAAGACTAAATCTCAACGGATCTTCTTCATCTTCTGAATATTGATGCGTTTGGATGTTAGAAGACCCCACGGAGCGAAGACGGCTGATTTGGGGGGGGTTTCGGGGGCAAATTTGGAAAAATCATTTTGGTCATAATTTGGACCAGTCGCGGATAGGGCGAAAGACTAAATCTCAACGGATCTTCTTCATCTTCTGAATATTGATGCGTTTGGATGTTAGAAGACCCCACGGAGCGAAGACGGCTGATTTGGGGGGGTTTCGGGGGCAAATATGGACAAATCATTTTGGTCATAATTTGGACCAGTCGCGGATAGGGCGAAAGACTAAATCTCAACGGATCTTCTTCATCTTCTGAATATTGATGCGTTTGGATGTTAGAAGACCCCACGGAGCGAAGACGGCTGATTTGGGGGGGGTTTCGGGGGCAAATTTGGAAAAATCATTTTGGTCATAATTTGGACCAGTCGCGGATAGGGCGAAAGACTAAATCTCAACGGATCTTCTTCATCTTCTGAATATTGATGCGTTTGGATGTTAGAAGACCCCACGGAGCGAAGACGGCTGATTTGGGGGGGTTTCGGGGGCAAATTTGGAAAAATCATTTTGGTCATAATTTGGACCAGTCGCGGATAGGGCGAAAGACTAAATCTCAACGGATCTTCTTCATCTTCTGAATATTGATGCGTTTGGATGTTAGAAGACCCCACGGAGCGAAGACGGCTGATTTTTGGGGGGGTTTCGGGGGCAAATTTGGAAAAATCATTTTGGTCATAATTTGGACCAGTCGCGGATAGGGCGAAAGACTAAATCTCAACGGATCTTCTTCATCTTCTGAATATTGATGCGTTTGGATGTTAGAAGACCCCACGGAGCGAAGACGGCTGATTTGGGGAGGGGTTTCGGGGGCAAATTTGGAAAAATCATTTTGGTCATAATTTGGACCAGTCGCGGATAGGGCGAAAGACTAAATCTCAACGGATCTTCTTCATCTTCTGAATATTGATGCGTTTGGATGTTAGAAGACCCCACGGAGCGAAGACGGCTGATTTGGGGGAGGTTTCGGGGGCAAATTTGGAAAAATCATTTTGGTCATAATTTGGACCAGTCGCGGATAGGGCGAAAGACTAAATCTCAACGGATCTTCTTCATCTTCTGAATATTCATGCGTTTGGATGTTAGAAGACCCCACGGAGCGAAGACGGCTGATTTGGGGGGGGTTTCGGGGGCAAATTTGGAAAAATCATTTTGGTCATAATTTGGACCAGTCACGGATAGGGCGAAAGACTAAATCTCAACGGATCTTCTTCATCTTCTGAATATTGATGCGTTTGGATGTTAGAAGACCCCACGGAGCGAAGACGGCTGATTTGGGGGGGTTTCGGGGGCAAATTTGGAAAAATCATTTTGGTCATAATTTGGACCAGTCGCGGATAGGGCGAAAGACTAAATCTCAACGGATCTTCTTCATCTTCTGAATATTGATGCGTTTTGATGTTAGAAGACCCCACGGAGCGAAGACGGCTGATTTGGGGGGGGTTTCGGGGGCAAATTTGGAAAAATCATTTTGGTCATAATTTGGACCAGTCGCGGATAGGGCGAAAGACTAAATCTCAACGGATCTTCTTCATCTTCTGAATATTGATGCGTTTGGATGTTAGAAGACCCCACGGAGCGAAGACGGCTGATTTGGGGAGGGGTTTCGGGGGCAAATTTGGAAAAATCATTTTGGTCATAATTTGGACCAGTCGCGGATAGGGCGAAAGACTAAATCTCAACGGATCTTCTTCATCTTCTGAATATTGATGCGTTTGGATGTTAGAAGACCCCACGGAGCGAAGACGGCTGATTTGGGGGGGGGTTTCGGGGGCAAATTTGGAAAAATCATTTTGGTCATAATTTGGACCAGTCGCGGATAGGGCGAAAGACTAAATCTCAACGATGTAATCTATAGCGGAGCGAAGACGGCTGATTTGGGGGGTTTCGGGGTTGGGAAAAATCATTTGGTTGGTCATAATTTGGACCAGTCGCGGATTAGGGCGAAAGACTAAATCTCAACGATTGGACCAGTCGCGGATAGGGCGAAAGACTAAATCTCAACGGATCTTCTTCATCTTCTGAATATTGATGCGTTTGGATGTTAGAAGACCCCACGGAGCAAAGACGGCTGATTTGGGGGGGGTTTCGGGGGCAAATTTGGAAAAATCATTTTGGTCATAATTTGGACCAGTTGCGGATAGGGCGAAAGACTAAATCTCAAAGGATCTTCTTCATCTTCTGAATATTGATGCGTTTGGATGTTAGAAGACCCCACGGAGCGAAGACGGCTGATTTGGGGGGGGTTTCGGGGGCAAATTTGGAAAAATCATTTTGATCATAATTTGGACCAGTCGCGGATAGGGCGAAAGACTAAATCTCAACGGATCTTCTTCATCTTCTGAATATTGATGCGTTTGGATGTTAGAAGACCCCACGGAGCGAAGACGGCTGATTTGGGGGGGGTTTCGGGGGCAAATTTGGAAAAATCATTTTGGTCATAATTTGGACCAGTCGCGGATAGGGCGAAAGACTAAATCTCAACGGATCTTCTTCATCTTCTGAATATTGATGCGTTTGGATGTTAGAAGACCCCACGGAGCGAAGACGGCTGATTTGGGGGGGGTTTCGGGGGCAAATTTGGAAAAATCATTTTGGTCATAATTTGGACCAGTCGCGGATAGGGCGAAAGACTAAATCTCAACGGATCTTCGTCATCTTCTGAATATTGATGCGTTTGGATGTTAGAAGACCCCACGGAGCGAAGACGGCTGATTTGTGGGGGGGTTTCGGGGGCAAATTTGGAAAAATCATTTTGGTCATAATTTGGACCAGTCGCGGATAGGGCGAAAGACTAAATCTCAACGGATCTTCTTCATCTTCTGAATATTGATGCGTTTGGATGTTAGAAGACCCCACGGAGCGAAGACGGCTGATTTGGGGGGGGTTTCGGGGGCAAATTTGGAAAAATCATTTTGGTCATAATTTGGACCAGTCGCGGATAGGGCGAAAGACTAAATCTCAACGGATCTTCTTCATCTTCTGAATATTGATGCGTTTGGATGTTAGAAGACCCCACGGAGCGAAGACGGCTGATTTGGGGGGGGTTTCGGGGGCAAATTTGGAAAAATCATTTTGGTCATAATTTGGACCAGTCGCGGATAGGGCGAAAGACTAAATCTCAACGGATCTTCTTCATCTTCTGAATATTGATGCGTTTGGATGTTAGAAGACCCCACGGAGCGAAGACGGCTGATTTGGGGGGGGTTTCGGGGGCAAATTTGGAAAAATCATTTTGGTCATAATTTGGACCAGTCGCGGATAGGGCGAAAGACTAAATCTCAACGGATCTTCTTCATCTTCTGAATATTGATGCGTTTGGATGTTAGAAGACCCCACGGAGCGAAGACGGCTGATTTGGGGGGGGGTTTCGGGGGCAAATTTGGAAAAATCATTTTGGTCATAATTTGGACCAGTCGCGGATTGGGCGAAAGACTAAATCTCAACGGATCTTCTTCATCTTCTGAATATTGATGCGTTTGGATGTTAGAAGACCCCACGGAGCGAAGACGGCTGATTTGGGGGGGTTTCGGGGGCAAATATGGACAAATCATTTTGGTCATAATTTGGACCAGTCGCGGATAGGGCGAAAGACTAAATCTCAACGGATCTTCTTCATCTTCTGAATATTGATGCGTTTGGATGTTAGAAGACCCCACGGAGCGAAGACGGCTGATTTTGGGGGGGTTTCGGGGGCAAATTTGGAAAAATCATTTTGGTCATAATTTGGACCAGTCGCGGATAGGGCGAAAGACTAAATCTCAACGGATCTTCTTCATCTTCTGAATATTGATGCGTTTGGATGTTAGAAGACCCCACGGAGCGAAGACGGCTGATTTGGGGGGGTTTTGGGGGCAAATTTGGAAAAATCATTTTGGTCATAATTTGGACCAGTCGCGGATAGGGCGAAAGACTAAATCTCAACGGATCTTCTTCATCTTCTGAATATTGATGCGTTTGGATGTTAGAAGACCCCACGGAGCGAAGACGGCTGATTTGGGGGGGGTTTCGGGGGCAAATTTGGAAAAATCATTTTGGTCATAATTTGGACCAGTCGCGGATAGGGCGAAAGACTAAATCTCAACGGATCTTCGTCATCTTCTGAATATTGATGCGTTTGGATGTTAGAAGACCCCACGGAGCGAAGACGGCTGATTTGGGGGGGGTTTTGGGGGCAAATTTGGAAAAATCATTTTGGTCATAATTTGGACCAGTCGCGGATAGGGCGAAAGACTAAATCTCAACGGATCTTCTTCATCTTCTGAATATTGATGCGTTTGGATGTTAGAAGACCCCACGGAGCGAAGACGGCTGATTTGGGGGGGGTTTCGGGGGCAAATTTGGAAAAATCATTTTGGTCATAATTTGGACCAGTCGCGGATAGGGCGAAAGACTAAATCTCAACGGATCTTCGTCATCTTCTGAATATTGATGCGTTTGGATGTTAGAAGACCCCACGGAGCGAAGACGGCTGATTTGTGGGGGGGTTTCGGGGGCAAATTTGGAAAAATCATTTTGGTCATAATTTGGACCAGTCGCGGATAGGGCGAAAGACTAAATCTCAACGGATCTTCTTCATCTTCTGAATATTGATGCGTTTGGATGTTAGAAGACCCCACGGAGCGAAGACGGCTGATTTGGGGGGGGGTTTCGGGGGCAAATTTGGAAAAATCATTTTGGTCATAATTTGGACCAGTCGCGGATAGGGCGAAAGACTAAATCTCAACGGATCTTCTTCATCTTCTGAATATTGATGCGTTTGGATGTTAGAAGACCCCACGGAGCGAAGACGGCTGATTTGGGGGGGGTTTCGGGGGCAAATTTGGAAAAATCATTTTGGTCATAATTTGGACCAGTCGCGGATAGGGCGAAAGACTAAATCTCAACGGATCTTCTTCATCTTCTGAATATTGATGCGTTTGGATGTTAGAAGACCCCACGGAGCGAAGAAGGCTGATTTGGGGGGGGTTTCGGGGGCAAATTTGGAAAAATCATTTTGGTCATAATTTGGACCAGTCGCGGATAGGGCGAAAGACTAAATCTCAACGGATCTTCTTCATCTTCTGAATATTGATGCGTTTGGATGTTAGAAGCCCCCACGGAGCGAAGACGGCTGATTTGGGGGGGGTTTCGGGGGCAAATTTGGAAAAATCATTTTGGTCATAATTTGGACCAGTCGCGGATAGGGCGAAAGACTAAATCTCAACGGATCTTCTTCATCTTCTGAATATTGATGCGTTTGGATGTTAGAAGACCCCACGGAGCGAAGACGGCTGATTTGGGGGGGTTTCGGGGGCAAATATGGACAAATCATTTTGGTCATAATTTGGACCAGTCGCGGATGGGGCGAAAGACTAAATCTCAACGGATCTTCTTCATCTTCTGAATATTGATGCGTTTGGATGTTAGAAGACCCCACGGAGCGAAGACGGCTGATTTGGGGGGGGTTTCGGGGGCAAATTTGGAAAAATCATTTTGGTCATAATTTGGACCAGTCGCGGATAGGGCGAAAGACTAAATCTCAACGGATCTTCTTCATCTTCTGAATATTGATGCGTTTGGATGTTAGAAGACCCCACGGAGCGAAGACGGCTGATTTGGGGAGGGGTTTCGGGGGCAAATTTGGAAAAATCATTTTGGTCATAATTTGGACCAGTCGCGGATAGGGCGAAAGACTAAATCTCAACGGATCTTCTTCATCTTCTGAATATTGATGCGTTTGGATGTTAGAAGACCCCACGGAGCGAAGACGGCTGATTTGGGGGGGGTTTCGGGGGCAAATTTGGAAAAATCATTTTGGTCATAATTTGGACCAGTCGCGGATAGGGCGAAAGACTAAATCTCAACGGATCTTCTTCATCTTCTGAATATTGATGCGTTTGGATGTTAGAAGACCCCACGGAGCGAAGACGGCTGATTTGGGGGGGGGTTTCGGGGGCAAATTTGGAAAAATCATTTTGGTCATAATTTGGACCAGTCGCGGATAGGGCGAAAGACTAAATCTCAACGGATCTTCTTCATCTCCTGAATGTTGATGCGTTTGGATGTTAGAAGACCCCACGGAGCGAAGACGGCTGATTTGGGGGGGGGTTTCGGGGGCAAATTTGGAAAAATCATTTTGGTCATAATTTGGACCAGTCGCGGATAGGGCGAAAGACTCAATCTCAACGGATCTTCTTCATCTTCTGAATATTGATGCGTTTGGATGTTAGAAGACCCCACGGAGCAAAGACGGCTGATTTGGGGGGGGTTTCGGGGGCAAATTTGGAAAAATCATTTTGGTCATAATTTGGACCAGTCGCGGATAGGGCGAAAGACTAAATCTCAACGGATCTTCTTCATCTTCTGAATATTGATGCGTTTGGATGTTAGAAGACCCCACGGAGCGAAGACGGCTGATTTGGGGGGGGGTTTCGGGGGCAAATTTGGAAAAATCATTTTGGTCATAATTTGGACCAGTCGCGGATAGGGCGAAAGACTAAATCTCAACGGATCTTCGTCATCTTCTGAATATTGATGCGTTTGGATGTTAGAAGACCCCACGGAGCAAAGACGGCTGATTTGTGGGGGGGTTTCGGGGGCAAATTTGGAAAAATCAGCAAATTTGGAAAAATCATTTTGGTCATAATTTGGACCAGTCGCGGATAGGGCGAAAGACTAAATCTCAACGGATCTTCTTCATCTTCTGAATATTGATGCGTTTGGATGTTAGAAGACCCCACGGAGCGAAGACGGCTGATTTGGGGGGGGTTTCGGGGGCAAATTTGGAAAAATCATTTTGGTCATAATTTGGACCAGTCGCGGATAGGGCGAAAGACTAAATCTCAACGGATCTTCTTCATCTTCTGAATATTGATGCGTTTGGATGTTAGAAGACCCCACGGAGCGAAGACGGCTGATTTTGGGGGGGGTTTCGGGGGCAAATTTGGAAAAATCATTTTGGTCATAATTTGGACCAGTCGCGGATAGGGCGAAAGACTAAATCTCAACGGATCTTCTTCATCTTCTGAATATTGATGCGTTTGGATGTTAGAAGACCCCACGGAGCGAAGACGGCTGATTTGGGGGAGGTTTCGGGGGCAAATTTGGAAAAATCATTTTGGTCATAATTTGGACCAGTCGCGGATAGGGCGAAAGACTAAATCTCAACGGATCTTCTTCATCTTCTGAATATTCATGCGTTTGGATGTTAGAAGACCCCACGGAGCGAAGACGGCTGATTTGGGGGGGGTTTCGGGGGCAAATTTGGAAAAATCATTTTGGTCATAATTTGGACCAGTCACGGATAGGGCGAAAGACTAAATCTCAACGGATCTTCTGAATATTGATGCGTTTGGATGTTAGAAGACCCCACGGAGCAAAGACGGCTGATTTTGGGGGGGGTTTCGGGGGCAAATTTGGAAAAATCATTTTGGTCATAATTTGGACCATTTCTGAATATTGATGCGTTTGGATGTTAGAAGACCCCACGGAGCGAAGACGGCTGATTTGGGGGGGGTTTCGGGGGCAAATTTGGAAAAATCATTTTGGTCATAATTTGGACCAGTCGTGGATAGGGCGAAAGACTAAATCTCAACGGATCTTCTTCATCTTCTGAATATTGATGCGTTTGGATGTTAGAAGACCCCACGGAGCGAAGACGGCTGATTTGGGGGGGGTTTCGGGGGCAAATTTGGAAAAATCATTTTGGTCATAATTTGGACCAGTCGCGGATAGGGCGAAAGACTAAATCTCAACGGATCTTCTTCATCTTCTGAATATTGATGCGTTTGGATGTTAGAAGACCCCACGGAGCGAAGACGGCTGATTTGGGGGGGTTTCGGGGGCAAATATGGACAAATCATTTTGGTCATAATTTGGACCAGTCGCGGATAGGGCGAAAGACTAAATCTCAACGGATCTTCTTCATCTTCTGAATATTGATGCGTTTGGATGTTAGAAGACCCCACGGAGCGAAGACGGCTGATTTGGGGGGGGTTTCGGGGGCAAATTTGGAAAAATCATTTTGGTCATAATTTGGACCAGTCGCGGATAGGGCGAAAGACTAAATCTCAACGGATCTTCTTCATCTTCTGAATATTGATGCGTTTGGATGTTAGAAGACCCCACGGAGCGAAGACGGCTGATTTGGGGGGGTTTCGGGGGCAAATTTGGAAAAATCATTTTGGTCATAATTTGGACCAGTCGCGGATAGGGCGAAAGACTAAATCTCAACGGATCTTCTTCATCTTCTGAATATTGATGCGTTTGGATGTTAGAAGACCCCACGGAGCGAAGACGGCTGATTTTTGGGGGGGTTTCGGGGGCAAATTTGGAAAAATCATTTTGGTCATAATTTGGACCAGTCGCGGATAGGGCGAAAGACTAAATCTCAACGGATCTTCTTCATCTTCTGAATATTGATGCGTTTGGATGTTAGAAGACCCCACGGAGCGAAGACGGCTGATTTGGGGAGGGGTTTCGGGGGCAAATTTGGAAAAATCATTTTGGTCATAATTTGGACCAGTCGCGGATAGGGCGAAAGACTAAATCTCAACGGATCTTCTTCATCTTCTGAATATTGATGCGTTTGGATGTTAGAAGACCCCACGGAGCGAAGACGGCTGATTTGGGGGAGGTTTCGGGGGCAAATTTGGAAAAATCATTTTGGTCATAATTTGGACCAGTCGCGGATAGGGCGAAAGACTAAATCTCAACGGATCTTCTTCATCTTCTGAATATTCATGCGTTTGGATGTTAGAAGACCCCACGGAGCGAAGACGGCTGATTTGGGGGGGGTTTCGGGGGCAAATTTGGAAAAATCATTTTGGTCATAATTTGGACCAGTCACGGATAGGGCGAAAGACTAAATCTCAACGGATCTTCTTCATCTTCTGAATATTGATGCGTTTGGATGTTAGAAGACCCCACGGAGCGAAGACGGCTGATTTGGGGGGGTTTCGGGGGCAAATTTGGAAAAATCATTTTGGTCATAATTTGGACCAGTCGCGGATAGGGCGAAAGACTAAATCTCAACGGATCTTCTTCATCTTCTGAATATTGATGCGTTTTGATGTTAGAAGACCCCACGGAGCGAAGACGGCTGATTTGGGGGGGGTTTCGGGGGCAAATTTGGAAAAATCATTTTGGTCATAATTTGGACCAGTCGCGGATAGGGCGAAAGACTAAATCTCAACGGATCTTCTTCATCTTCTGAATATTGATGCGTTTGGATGTTAGAAGACCCCACGGAGCGAAGACGGCTGATTTGGGGAGGGGTTTCGGGGGCAAATTTGGAAAAATCATTTTGGTCATAATTTGGACCAGTCGCGGATAGGGCGAAAGACTAAATCTCAACGGATCTTCTTCATCTTCTGAATATTGATGCGTTTGGATGTTAGAAGACCCCACGGAGCGAAGACGGCTGATTTGGGGGGGGGTTTCGGGGGCAAATTTGGAAAAATCATTTTGGTCATAATTTGGACCAGTCGCGGATAGGGCGAAAGACTAAATCTCAACGGATCTTCTTCATCTTCTGAATATTGATGCGTTTGGATGTTAGAAGACCCCACGGAGCGAAGACGGCTGATTTGGGGGGGGGTTTCGGGGGCAAATTTGGAAAAATCATTTTGGTCATAATTTGGACCAGTCGCGGATAGGGCGAAAGACTAAATCTCAACGGATCTTCTTCATCTTCTGAATATTGATGCGTTTGGATGTTAGAAGACCCCACGGAGCAAAGACGGCTGATTTGGGGGGGGTTTCGGGGGCAAATTTGGAAAAATCATTTTGGTCATAATTTGGACCAGTTGCGGATAGGGCGAAAGACTAAATCTCAAAGGATCTTCTTCATCTTCTGAATATTGATGCGTTTGGATGTTAGAAGACCCCACGGAGCGAAGACGGCTGATTTGGGGGGGTTTCGGGGGCAAATTTGGAAAAATCATTTTGATCATAATTTGGACCAGTCGCGGATAGGGCGAAAGACTAAATCTCAACGGATCTTCTTCATCTTCTGAATATTGATGCGTTTGGATGTTAGAAGACCCCACGGAGCGAAGACGGCTGATTTGGGGGGGGTTTCGGGGGCAAATTTGGAAAAATCATTTTGGTCATAATTTGGACCAGTCGCGGATAGGGCGAAAGACTAAATCTCAACGGATCTTCTTCATCTTCTGAATATTGATGCGTTTGGATGTTAGAAGACCCCACGGAGCGAAGACGGCTGATTTGGGGGGGGTTTCGGGGGCAAATTTGGAAAAATCATTTTGGTCATAATTTGGACCAGTCGCGGATAGGGCGAAAGACTAAATCTCAACGGATCTTCGTCATCTTCTGAATATTGATGCGTTTGGATGTTAGAAGACCCCACGGAGCGAAGACGGCTGATTTGTGGGGGGGTTTCGGGGGCAAATTTGGAAAAATCATTTTGGTCATAATTTGGACCAGTCGCGGATAGGGCGAAAGACTAAATCTCAACGGATCTTCTTCATCTTCTGAATATTGATGCGTTTGGATGTTAGAAGACCCCACGGAGCGAAGACGGCTGATTTGGGGGGGGTTTCGGGGGCAAATTTGGAAAAATCATTTTGGTCATAATTTGGACCAGTCGCGGATAGGGCGAAAGACTAAATCTCAACGGATCTTCTTCATCTTCTGAATATTGATGCGTTTGGATGTTAGAAGACCCCACGGAGCGAAGACGGCTGATTTGGGGGGGGTTTCGGGGGCAAATTTGGAAAAATCATTTTGGTCATAATTTGGACCAGTCGCGGATAGGGCGAAAGACTAAATCTCAACGGATCTTCTTCATCTTCTGAATATTGATGCGTTTGGATGTTAGAAGACCCACGGAGCGAAGACGGCTGATTTGGGGGGGTTTCGGGGGCAAATTTGGAAAAATCATTTTGGTCATAATTTGGACCAGTCGCGGATAGGGCGAAAGACTAAATCTCAACGGATCTTCTTCATCTTCTGAATATTGATGCGTTTGGATGTTAGAAGACCCCACGGAGCGAAGACGGCTGATTTGGGGGGGGGTTTCGGGGGCAAATTTGGAAAAATCATTTTGGTCATAATTTGGACCAGTCGCGGAATGGGCGAAAGACTAAATCTCAACGGATCTTCTTCATCTTCTGAATATTGATGCGTTTGGATGTTAGAAGACCCCACGGAGCGAAGACGGCTGATTTTGGGGGGTTTCGGGGGCAAATATGGACAAATCATTTTGGTCATAATTTGGACCAGTCGCGGATAGGGCGAAAGACTAAATCTCAACGGATCTTCTTCATCTTCTGAATATTGATGCGTTTGGATGTTAGAAGACCCCACGGAGCGAAGACGGCTGATTTTGGGGGGGTTTCGGGGGCAAATTTGGAAAAATCATTTTGGTCATAATTTGGACCAGTCGCGGATAGGGCGAAAGACTAAATCTCAACGGATCTTCTTCATCTTCTGAATATTGATGCGTTTGGATGTTAGAAGACCCCACGGAGCGAAGACGGCTGATTTGGGGGGGGTTTTCGGGGGCAAATTTGGAAAAATCATTTTGGTCATAATTGGACCAGTCGCGGATAGGGCGAAAGACTAAATCTCAACGGATCTTCTTCATCTTCTGAATATTGATGCGTTTGGATGTTAGAAGACCCCACGGAGCGAAGACGGCTGATTTGGGGGGGGTTTCGGGGGCAAATTTGGAAAAATCATTTTGGTCATAATTTGGACCAGTCGCGGATAGGGCGAAAGACTAAATCTCAACGGATCTTCGTCATCTTCTGAATATTGATGCGTTTGGATGTTAGAAGACCCCACGGAGCGAAGACGGCTGATTTGGGGGGTTTTTGGGTGGGGGGGTTTGGGGGCAAATTTGGAAAAATCATTTTGGTCATAATTTGGACCAGTCGCGGATAGGGCGAAAGACTAAATCTCAACGGATCTTCTTCATCTTCTGAATATTGATGCGTTTGGATGTTAGAAGACCCCACGGAGCGAAGACGGCTGATTTGGGGGGGTTTCGGGGGCAAATTTGGAAAAATCATTTTGGTCATAATTTGGACCAGTCGCGGATAGGGCGAAAGACTAAATCTCAACGGATCTTCTTCATCTTCTGAATATTGATGCGTTTGGATGTTAGAAGACCCCACGGAGCGAAGACGGCTGATTTGTGGGGGGGTTTCGGGGGCAAATTTGGAAAAATCATTTTGGTCATAATTTGGACCAGTCGCGGATAGGGCGAAAGACTAAATCTCAACGGATCTTCTTCATCTTCTGAATATTGATGCGTTTGGATGTTAGAAGACCCCACGGAGCGAAGACGGCTGATTTGGGGGGGTATCTTTTGTGGCAAATTTGGAAAAATCATTTTGGTCCATAATTTGGACCAGTCGCGGATAGGCGAAAAGACTAAATCTCAAGGTCTTCTTCATCTTCTGAATATTGATGCGTTTGGATGTTAGAAGACCCCACGGAGCGAAGACGGCTGATTTGGGGGGAAATTTGGAAAAATCATTTTGGTCATAATTTGGACCAGTCGCGGATAGGGCGAAAGACTAAATCTCAACGGATCTTCTTCATCTTCTGAATATTGATGCGTTTGGATGTTAGAAGACCCCACGGAGCGAAGAAGGCTGATTTGGGGGGGGTTTCGGGGGCAAATTTGGAAAAATCATTTTGGTCATAATTTGGACCAGTCGCGGATAGGGCGAAAGACTAAATCTCAACGGATCTTCTTCATCTTCTGAATATTGATGCGTTTGGATGTTAGAAGCCCCCACGGAGCGAAGACGGCTGATTTGGGGGGGGTTTCGGGGGCAAATTTGGAAAAATCATTTTGGTCATAATTTGGACCAGTCGCGGATAGGGCGAAAGACTAAATCTCAACGGATCTTCTTCATCTTCTGAATATTGATGCGTTTGGGGATGTTAGAAGACCCCACGGAGCGAAGACGGCTGATTTGGGGGGGTTTCGGGGGCAAATATGGACAAATCATTTTGGTCATAATTTGGACCAGTCGCGGATGGGGCGAAAGACTAAATCTCAACGGATCTTCTTCATCTTCTGAATATTGATGCGTTTGGATGTTAGAAGACCCCACGGAGCGAAGACGGCTGATTTGGGGGGGGTTTTCGGGGGCAAATTTGGAAAAATCATTTTGGTCATAATTTGGACCAGTCGCGGATAGGGCGAAAGACTAAATCTCAACGGATCTTCTTCATCTTCTGAATATTGATGCGTTTGGATGTTAGAAGACCCCACGGAGCGAAGACGGCTGATTTGGGGAGGGGTTTCGGGGGCAAATTTGGAAAAATCATTTTGGTCATAATTTGGACCAGTCGCGGATAGGGCGAAAGACTAAATCTCAACGGATCTTCTTCATCTTCTGAATATTGATGCGTTTGGATGTTAGAAGACCCCACGGAGCGAAGACGGCTGATTTGGGGGGGGTTTCGGGGGCAAATTTGGAAAAATCATTTTGGTCATAATTTGGACCAGTCGCGGATAGGGCGAAAGACTAAATCTCAACGGATCTTCTTCATCTTCTGAATATTGATGCGTTTGGATGTTAGAAGACCCCACGGAGCGAAGACGGCTGATTTGGGGGGGGGTTTCGGGGGCAAATTTGGAAAATCATTTTGGTCATAATTTGGACCAGTCGCGGATAGGGCGAAAGACTAAATCTCAACGGATCTTCTTCATCTCCTGAATGTTGATGCGTTTGGATGTTAGAAGACCCCACGGAGCGAAGACGGCTGATTTGGGGGGGGGTTTCGGGGGCAAATTTGGAAAAATCATTTTGGTCATAATTTGGACCAGTCGCGGATAGGGCGAAAGACTCAATCTCAACGGATCTTCTTCATCTTCTGAATATTGATGCGTTTGGATGTTAGAAGACCCCACGGAGCAAAGACGGCTGATTTGGGGGGGGTTTCGGGGGCAAATTTGGAAAAATCATTTTGGTCATAATTTGGACCAGTCGCGGATAGGGCGAAAGACTAAATCTCAACGGATCTTCTTCATCTTCTGAATATTGATGATTGGATGTTAGAAGACCCCACGGAGCGAAGACGGCTGATTTGGGGGGGGGTTTCGGGGGCAAATTTGGAAAAATCATTTTGGTCATAATTTGGACCAGTCGCGGATAGGGCGAAAGACTAAATCTCAACGGATCTTCGTCATCTTCTGAATATTGATGCGTTTGGATGTTAGAAGACCCCACGGAGCAAAGACGGCTGATTTGTGGGGGGGTTTCGGGGGCAAATTTGGAAAAATCAGCAAATTTGGAAAAATCATTTTGGTCATAATTTGGACCAGTCGCGGATAGGGCGAAAGACTAAATCTCAACGGATCTTCTTCATCTTCTGAATATTGATGCGTTTGGATGTTAGAAGACCCCACGGAGCGAAGACGGCTGATTTGGGGGGGGTTTCGGGGGCAAATTTGGAAAAATCATTTTGGTCATAATTTGGACCAGTCGCGGATAGGGCGAAAGACTAAATCTCAACGGATCTTCTTCATCTTCTGAATATTGATGCGTTTGGATGTTAGAAGACCCCACGGAGCGAAGACGGCTGATTTTGGGGGGGGTTTCGGGGGCAAATTTGGAAAAATCATTTTGGTCATAATTTGGACCAGTCGCGGATAGGGCGAAAGACTAAATCTCAACGGATCTTCTTCATCTTCTGAATATTGATGCGTTTGGATGTTAGAAGACCCCACGGAGCAAAGACGGCTGATTTGGGGGGGGTTTCGGGGGCAAATTTGGAAAAATCATTTTGGTCATAATTTGGACCAGTCGCGGATAGGGCGAAAGACTAAATCTCAACGGATCTTCTTCATCTTCTGAATATTGATGCGTTTGGATGTTAGAAGACCCCACGGAGCGAAGACGGCTGATTTGGGGGGGTTTCGGGGGCAAATATGGACAAATCATTTTGGTCATAATTTGGACCAGTCGCGGATGGGGCGAAAGACTTAATCTCAACGGATCTTCTTCATCTTCTGAATATTGATGCGTTTGGATGTTAGAAGACCCCACGGAGCGAAGACGGCTGATTTGGGGGGGGTTTCGGGGGCAAATTTGGAAAAATCATTTTGGTCATAATTTGGACCAGTCGCGGATAGGGCGAAAGACTAAATCTCAACGGATCTTCTTCATCTTCTGAATATTGATGCGTTTGGATGTTAGAAGACCCCACGGAGCGAAGACGGCTGATTTGGGGGGGGTTTCGGGGGCAAATTTGGAAAAATCATTTTGGTCATAATTTGGACCAGTCGCGGATAGGGCGAAAGACTAAATCTCAACGGATCTTCTTCATCTTCTGAATATTGATGCGTTAGGATGTTAGAAGACCCCACGGAGCGAAGACGGCTGATTTGGGGAGGGGTTTCGGGGGCAAATTTGGAAAAATCATTTTGGTCATAATTTGGACCAGTCGCGGATAGGGCGAAAGACTAAATCTCAACGGATCTTCTTCATCTTCTGAATATTGATGCGTTTGGATGTTAGAAGACCCCACGGAGCGAAGACGGCTGATTTGGGGGGGGTTTCGGGGGCAAATTTGGAAAAATCATTTTGGTCATAATTTGGACCAGTCGCGGATAGGGCGAAAGACTAAATCTCAACGGATCTTCTTCATCTTCTGAATATTGATGCGTTTGGATGTTAGAAGACCCCACGGAGCGAAGACGGCTGATTTGGGGGGGGGTTTCGGGGGCAAATTTGGAAAAATCATTTTGGTCATAATTTGGACCAGTCGCGGATAGGGCGAAAGACTAAATCTCAACGGATCTTCTTCATCTCCTGAATGTTGATGCGTTTGGATGTTAGAAGACCCCACGGAGCGAAGACGGCTGATTTGGGGGGGGGTTTCGGGGGCAAATTTGGAAAAATCATTTTGGTCATAATTTGGACCAGTCGCGGATAGGGCGAAAGACTCAATCTCAACGGATCTTCTTCATCTTCTGAATATTGATGCGTTTGGATGTTAGAAGACCCCACGGAGCGAAGACGGCTGATTTGGGGGGGGTTTCGGGGGCAAATTTGGAAAAATCATTTTGGTCATAATTTGGACCAGTCGCGGATAGGGCGAAAGACTAAATCTCAACGGATCTTCTTCATCTTCTGAATATTGATGCGTTTGGATGTTAGAAGACCCCACGGAGCGAAGACGGCTGATTTGGGGGGGGGTTTCGGGGGCAAATTTGGAAAAATCATTTTGGTCATAATTTGGACCAGTCGCGGATAGGGCGAAAGACTAAATCTCAACGGATCTTCGTCATCTTCTGAATATTGATGCGTTTGGATGTTAGAAGACCCCACGGAGCAAAGACGGCTGATTTGTGGGGGGGTTTCGGGGGCAAATTTGGAAAAATCAGCAAATTTGGAAAAATCATTTTGGTCATAATTTGGACCAGTCGCGGATAGGGCGAAAGACTAAATCTCAACGGATCTTCTTCATCTTCTGAATATTGATGCGTTTGGATGTTAGAAGACCCCACGGAGCGAAGACGGCTGATTTGGGGGGGGTTTCGGGGGCAAATTTGGAAAAATCATTTTGGTCATAATTTGGACCAGTCGCGGATAGGGCGAAAGACTAAATCTCAACGGATCTTCTTCATCTTCTGAATATTGATGCGTTTGGATGTTAGAAGACCCCACGGAGCGAAGACGGCTGATTTTGGGGGGGGTTTCGGGGGCAAATTTGGAAAAATCATTTTGGTCATAATTTGGACCAGTCGCGGATAGGGCGAAAGACTAAATCTCAACGGATCTTCTTCATCTTCTGAATATTGATGCGTTTGGATGTTAGAAGACCCCACGGAGCGAAGACGGCTGATTTTGGGGGGGTTTCGGGGGCAAATTTGGAAAAATCATTTTGGTCATAATTTGGACCAGTCGCGGATAGGGCGAAAGACTAAATCTCAACGGATCTTCTTCATCTTCTGAATATTGATGCGTTTGGATGTTAGAAGACCCCACGGAGCAAAGACGGCTGATTTGGGGGGGGTTTCGGGGCCAAATTTGGAAAAATCATTTTGGTCATAATTTGGACCAGTCGCGGATAGGGCGAAAGACTAAATCTCAACGGATCTTCTTCATCTTCTGAATATTGATGCGTTTGGATGTTAGAAGACCCCACGGAGCGAAGACGGCTGATTTGGGGGGGGTTTCGGGGGCAAATTTGGAAAAATCATTTTGGTCATAATTTGGACCAGTCGCGGATAGGGCGAAAGACTAAATCTCAACGGATCTTCTTCATCTTCTGAATATTGATGCGTTTGGATGTTAGAAGACCCCACGGAGCGAAGACGGCTGATTTGGGGGGGGTTTCGGGGGCAAATTTGGAAAAATCATTTTGGTCATAATTTGGACCAGTTGCGGATAGGGCGAAAGACTAAATCTCAACGGATCTTCTTCATCTTCTGAATATTGATGCGTTTGGATGTTAGAAGACCCCACGGAGCGAAGACGGCTGATTTGGGGGGGGGTTTCGGGGGCAAATTTGGAAAAATCATTTTGGTCATAATTTGGACCAGTCGCGGATAGGGCGAAAGACTAAATCTCAACGGATCTTCTTCATCTTCTGAATATTGATGCGTTTGGATGTTAGAAGACCCCACGGAGCGAAGACGGCTGATTTGGGGGGGGTTTCGGGGGCAAATTTGGAAAAATCATTTTGGTCATAATTTGGACCAGTCGCGGATAGGGCGAAAGACTAAATCTCAACGGAACTTCTTCATCTTCTGAATATTGATGCGTTTGGATGTTAGAAGACCCCACGGAGCAAAGACGGCTGATTTGGGGGGGGTTTCGGGGGCAAATTTGGAAAAATCATTTTGGTCATAATTTGGACCAGTCGCGGATAGGGCGAAAGACTAAATCTCAACGGATCTTCTTCATCTTCTGAATATTGATGCGTTTGGATGTTAGAAGACCCCACGGAGCGAAGACGGCTGATTTGGGGGGGGTTTCGGGGGCAAATTTGGAAAAATCATTTTGGTCATAATTTGGACCAGTCGCGGATAGGGCGAAAGACTAAATCTCAACGGATCTTCTTCATCTTCTGAATATTGATGCGTTTGGATGTTAGAAGACCCCACGGAGCGAAGACGGCTGATTTGTGGGGGGGTTTCGGGGGCAAATTTGGAAAAATCATTTTGGTCATAATTTGGACCAGTCACAGATAGGGCGAAAGACTAAATCTCAACGGATCTTCTTCATCTTCTGAATATTGATGCGTTTGGATGTTAGAAGACCCCACGGAGCGAAGACAGCTGATTTGGGGGGGGTTTCGGGGGCAAATTTGGAAAAATCATTTTGGTCATAATTTGGACCAGTCGCGGATAGGGCGAAAGACTAAATCTCAACGGATCTTCTTCATCTTCTGAATATTGATGCGTTTGGATGTTAGAAGACCCCACGGAGCAAAGACGGCTGATTTGGGGGGGGGGTTTCGGGGGCAAATTTGGAAAAATCATTTTGGTCATAATTTGGACCAGTCGCGGATAGGGCGAAAGACTAAATCTCAACGGATCTTCTTCATCTTCTGAATATTGATGCGTTTGGATGTTAGAAGACCCCACGGAGCGAAGAGGGCTGATTTGTGGGGGGGTTTTGGGGGCAAATTTGGAAAAATCATTTTGGTCATAATTTGGACCAGTCGTGGATAGGGCGAAAGACTAAATCTCAACGGATCTTCTTCATCTTCTGAATATTGATGCGTTTGGATGTTAGAAGACCCCACGGAGCGAAGACGGCTGATTTGGGGGGGGTTTCAGAGGCAAATTTGGAAAAATCATTTTGGTCATAATTTGGACCAGTCGCGGATAGGGCGAAAGACTAAATCTCAACGGATCTTCTTCATCTTCTGAATATTGATGCGTTTGGATGTTAGAAGACCCCACGGAGCGAAGACGGCTGATTTGGGGGGGGTTTCGGGGGCAAATTTGGAAAAATCATTTTGGTCATAATTTGGACCAGTCGCGGATAGGGCGAAAGACTAAATCTCAACGGATCTTCTTAATCTTCTGAATATTGATGCGTTTGGATGTTAGAAGACCCCACGGAGCGAAGACGGCTGATTTGTGGGGGAATTTCGGGGGCAAATTTGGAAAAATCATTTTGGTCAAAATTTGGACCAGTCGCGGATAGGGCGAAAGACTAAATCTCAACGGATCTTCTTCATCTTCTGAATATTGATGCGTTTGGATGTTAGAAGACCCCACGGAGCGAAGACGGCTGATTTGGGGGGGGTTTCGGGGGCAAATTTGGAAAAATCATTTTGGTCATAATTTGGACCAGTCGCGGATAGGGCGAAAGACTAAATCTCAACGGATCTTCTTCATCTTCTGAATATTGATGCGTTTGGATGTTAGAAGACCCCACGGAGCGAAGACGGCTGATTTGGGGGGGGGGTTTCGGGGGCAATTTTGGAAAAATCATTTTGGTCATAATTTGGACCAGTCGCGGATAGGGCGAAAGACTAAATCTCAACGGATCTTCTTCATCTTCTGAATATTGATGCGTTTGGATGTTAGAAGACCCCACGGAGCGAAGACGGCTGAATTGTGGGGGGGTTTCGGGGTCAAATTTGGAAAAATCATTTTGGTCATAATTTGGACCTGTCGCGGATAGGGCGAAAGACTAAATCTCAACGGATCTTCTTCATCTTCTGAATATTGATGCGTTTGGATGTTAGAAGACCCCACGGAGCGAAGACGGCTGATTTGGGGGGGGTTTCGGGGGCAAATTTGAAAAAATCATTTTGGTCATAATTTGGACCAGTTGCGGATAGGGCGAAAGACTAAATCTCAACGGATCTTCTTCATCTTCTGAATATTGATGCGTTTGGATGTTAGAAGACCCCACGGAGCAAAGACGGCTGATTTGGGGGGGGTTTCGGGGGCAAATTTGAAAAAATCATTTTGGTCATAATTTGGACCAGTTGCGGATAGGGCGAAAGACTAAATCTCAACGGATCTTCTTCATCTTCTGAATATTGATGCGTTTGGATGTTAGAAGACCCCACGGAGCAAAGACGGCTGATTTGGGGGGGGTTTCGGGGGCAAATTTGGAAAAATCATTTTGGTCATAATTTGGACCAGTCGCGGATAGGGCGAAAGACTAAATCTCAACGGATCTTCTTCATCTTCTGAATATTGATGCGTTTGGATGTTAGAAGACCCCACGGAGCGAAGACGGCTGATTTGTGGGGGGGGTTTCGGGGGCAAATTTGGAAAAATCATTTTGGTCATAATTTGGACCAGTCGCGGATAGGGCGAAAGACTAAATCTCAACGGATCTTCTTCATCTTCTGAATATTGATGCGTTTGGATGTTAGAAGACCCCACGGAGCGAAGACGGCTGATTTGGGGGGGGTTTCGGGGGCAAATTTGAAAAAAATCATTTTGGTCATAATTTGGACCAGTCGCGGATAGGGCGAAAGACTAAATCTCAACGGATCTTCTTCATCTTCTGAATATTGATGCGTTTGGATGTTAGAAGACCCCACGGAGCGAAGACGGCTGATTTGGGGGGGGTTTCGGGGGCAAATTTGGAAAAATCATTTTGGTCATAATTTGGACCAGTCGCGGATAGGGCGAAAGACTAAATCTCAACGGATCTTCTTCATCTTCTGAATATTGATGCGTTTGGATGTTAGAAGACCCCACGGAGCGAAGACGGCTGATTTGGGGGGGGTTTCGGGGGCAAATTTGGAAAAATCATTTTGGTCATAATTTGGACCAGTCGCGGATAGGGCGAAAGACTAAATCTCAACGGAACTTCTTCATCTTCTGAATATTGATGCGTTTGGATGTTAGAAGACCCCACGGAGCGAAGACGGCTGATTTGGGGGGGGTTTCGGGGGCAAATTTGGAAAAATCATTTTGGTCATAATTTGGACCAGTCGCGGATAGGGCGAAAGACTAAATCTCAACGGATCTTCTTCATCTTCTGAATATTGATGCGTTTGGATGTTAGAAGACCCCACGGAGCGAAGACGGCTGATTTGGGGGGGGTTTCGGGGGCAAATTTGGAAAAATCATTTTGGTCATAATTTGGACCAGTCGCGGATAGGGCGAAAGACTAAATCTCAACGGATCTTCTTCATCTTCTGAATATTGATGCGTTTGGATGTTAGAAGACCCCACGGAGCGAAGACGGCTGATTTGTGGGGGGGTTTCGGGGGCAAATTTGGAAAAATCATTTTGGTCATAATTTGGACCAGTCACAGATAGGGCGAAAGACTAAATCTCAACGGATCTTCTTCATCTTCTGAATATTGATGCGTTTGGATGTTAGAAGACCCCACGGAGCGAAGACAGCTGATTTGGGGGGGGTTTCGGGGGCAAATTTGGAAAAATCATTTTGGTCATAATTTGGACCAGTCGCGGATAGGGCGAAAGACTAAATCTCAACGGATCTTCTTCATCTTCTGAATATTGATGCGTTTGGATGTTAGAAGACCCCACGGAGCGAAGACGGCTGATTTGGGGGGGGGGGTTTCGGGGGCAAATTTGGAAAAATCATTTTGGTCATAATTTGGACCAGTCGCGGATAGGGCGAAAGACTAAATCTCAACGGATCTTCTTCATCTTCTGAATATTGATGCGTTTGGATGTTAGAAGACCCCACGGAGCGAAGAGGGCTGATTTGTGGGGGGGTTTTGGGGGCAAATTTGGAAAAATCATTTTGGTCATAATTTGGACCAGTCGTGGATAGGGCGAAAGACTAAATCTCAACGGATCTTCTTCATCTTCTGAATATTGATGCGTTTGGATGTTAGAAGACCCCACGGAGCGAAGACGGCTGATTTGGGGGGGGTTTCAGGGGCAAATTTGGAAAAATCATTTTGGTCATAATTTGGACCAGTCGCGGATAGGGCGAAAGACTAAATCTCAACGGATCTTCTTCATCTTCTGAATATTGATGCGTTTGGATGTTAGAAGACCCCACGGAGCGAAGACGGCTGATTTGGGGGGGGTTTCGGGGGCAAATTTGGAAAAATCATTTTGGTCATAATTTGGACCAGTCGCGGATAGGGCGAAAGACTAAATCTCAACGGATCTTCTTAATCTTCTGAATATTGATGCGTTTGGATGTTAGAAGACCCCACGGAGCGAAGACGGCTGATTTGTGGGGGGGTTTCGGGGGCAAATTTGGAAAAATCATTTTTGTCAAAATTTGGACCAGTCGCGGATAGGGCGAAAGACTAAATCTCAACGGATCTTCTTCATCTTCTGAATATTGATGCGTTTGGATGTTAGAAGACCCCACGGAGCGAAGACGGCTGATTTGGGGGGGGTTTCGGGGGCAAATTTGGAAAAATCATTTTGGTCATAATTTGGACCAGTCGCGGATAGGGCGAAAGACTAAATCTCAACGGATCTTCTTCATCTTCTGAATATTGATGCGTTTGGATGTTAGAAGACCCCACGGAGCGAAGACGGCTGATTTGGGGGGGGGTTTCGGGGGCAATTTTGGAAAAATCATTTTGGTCATAATTTGGACCAGTCGCGGATAGGGCGAAAGACTAAATCTCAACGGATCTTCTTCATCTTCTGAATATTGATGCGTTTGGATGTTAGAAGACCCCACGGAGCGAAGACGGCTGAATTGTGGGGGGGTTTCGGGGTCAAATTTGGAAAAATCATTTTGGTCATAATTTGGACCTGTCGCGGATAGGGCGAAAGACTAAATCTCAACGGATCTTCTTCATCTTCTGAATATTGATGCGTTTGGATGTTAGAAGACCCCACGGAGCGAAGACGGCTGATTTGGGGGGGGGTTTCGGGGGCAAATTTGAAAAAATCATTTTGGTCATAATTTGGACCAGTTGCGGATAGGGCGAAAGACTAAATCTCAACGGATCTTCTTCATCTTCTGAATATTGATGCGTTTGGATGTTAGAAGACCCCACGGAGCAAAGACGGCTGATTTGGGGGGGGGTTTCGGGGGCAAATTTGAAAAAATCATTTTGGTCATAATTTGGACCAGTTGCGGATAGGGCGAAAGACTAAATCTCAACGGATCTTCTTCATCTTCTGAATATTGATGCGTTTGGATGTTAGAAGACCCCACGGAGCAAAGACGGCTGATTTGGGGGGGGTTTCGGGGGCAAATTTGGAAAAATCATTTTGGTCATAATTTGGACCAGTCGCGGATAGGGCGAAAGACTAAATCTCAACGGATCTTCTTCATCTTCTGAATATTGATGCGTTTGGATGTTAGAAGACCCCACGGAGCGAAGACGGCTGATTT
This sequence comes from Lytechinus pictus, assembly GCF_037042905.1. Classification (NCBI taxonomy): domain Eukaryota; kingdom Metazoa; phylum Echinodermata; class Echinoidea; order Temnopleuroida; family Toxopneustidae; genus Lytechinus; species Lytechinus pictus. The sequence continues at coordinate 65,095 of NW_026974212.1, read as the reverse complement.
GTGGGGGGGGTTTCGGGGGCAAATTTGGAAAAATCATTTTGGTCATAATTTGGACCAGTCGCGGATAAGGCGAAAGACTAAATCTCAACGGATCTTCTTCATCTTCTGAATATTGATGCGTTTGGATGTTAGAAGACCCCACGGAGCGAAGACGGCTGATTTGGGGGGGGTTTCGGGGGCAAATTTGGAAAAATCATTTTGGTCATAATTTGGACCAGTCGCGGATAGGGCGAAAGACTAAATCTCAACGGATCTTCTTCATCTTCTGAATATTGATGCGTTTGGATGTTAGAAGACCCCACGGAGCGAAGACGGCTGATTTGTGGGGGGGTTTCGGGGGCAAATTTGGAAAAATCATTTTGGTCATAATTTGGACCAGTCGTGGATAGGGCGAAAGACTAAATCTCAACGGATCTTCTTCATCTTCTGAATATTGATGCGTTTGGATGTTAGAAGACCCCACGGAGCAAAGACGGCTGATTTGGGGGGGGTTTCGGGGGCAAATTTGGAAAAATCATTTTGGTCATAATTTGGACCAGTTGCGGATAGGGCGAAAGACTAAATCTCAACGGATCTTCTTCATCTTCTGAATATTGATGCGTTTGGATGTTAGAAGACCCCACGGAGCAAAGACGGCTGATTTGGGGGGGGTTTCGGGGGCAAATTTGGAAAAATCATTTTGGTCATAATTTGGACCAGTCGCGGATAGGGCGAAAGACTAAATCTCAACGGATCTTCTTCATCTTTTGAATATTGATGCGTTTGGATGTTAGAAGACCCCACGGAGCGAAGACGGCTGATTTGGGGGGGGGTTTCGGGGGCAAATTTGGAAAAATCATTTTGGTCATAATTTGGACCAGTCGCGGATAGGGCGAAAGACTAAATCTCAACGGATCTTCTTCATCTTTTGAATATTGATGCGTTTGTATGTTAGAAGACCCCACGGAGCGAAGACGGCTGATTTGTGGGGGGGTTTTGGGGGCAAATTTGGAAAAATCATTTTGGTCATAATTTGGACCAGTCGCGGATAGGGCGAAAGACTAAATCTCAACGGATCTTCTTCATCTTCTGAATATTGATGCGTTTGGATGTAAGAAGACCCCACGGAGCGAAGATGGCTGATTTGGGGGGGGGGGTTTCGGGGGCAAATTTGGAAAAATCATTTTGGTCATAATTTGGACCAGTCGCGGATAGGGCGAAAGACTAAATCTCAACGGATCTTCTTCATCTTCTGAATATTGATGCGTTTGGATGTTTGAAGACCCCACGGAGCGAAGACGGCTGATTTGGGGGGGGTTTCGGGGGCAAATTTGGAAAAATCATTTTGGTCATAATTTGGACCAGTCGCGGATAGGGCGAAAGACTAAATCTCAACGGATCTTCTTCATCTTCTGAATATTGATGCGTTTGGATGTTAGAAGACCCCACGGAGCAAAGACGGCTGATTTGGGGGGGTTTCGGGGGCAAATTTGGAAAAATCATTTTGGTCATAATTTGGACCAGTCGCGGATAGGGCGAAAGACTAAATCTCAACGGATCTTCTTCATCTTCTGAATATTGATGCGTTTGGATGTTTGAAGACCCCACGGAGCGAAGACGGCTGATTTGGGGGGGGTTTCGGGGGCAAATTTGGAAAAATCATTTTGGTCATAATTTGGACCAGTCGCGGATAGGGCGAAAGACTAAATCTCAACGGATCTTCTTCATCTTCTGAATATTGATGCGTTTGGATGTTAGAAGACCCCACGGAGCGAAGACGGCTGATTTGTGGGGGGGTTTCGGGGGCAAATTTGGAAAAATCATTTTGGTCATAATTTGGACCAGTCGCGGATAGGGCGAAAGACTAAATCTCAACGGATCTTCTTCATCTTTTGAATATTGATGCGTTTGGATGTTAGAAGACCCCACGGAGCGAAGACGGCTGATTTGGGGGGGGTTTCGGGGGCAAATTTGGAAAAATCATTTTGGTCATAATTTGGACCAGTCGCGGATAGGGCGAAAGACTAAATCTCAACGGATCTTCTTCATCTTCTGAATATTGATGCGTTTGGATGTTAGAAGACCCCACGGAGCGAAGACGGCTGATTTGTGGGGGGGTTTCGGGGGCAAATTTGGAAAAATCATTTTGGTCATAATTTGGACCAGTCGCGGATAGGGCGAAAGACTAAATCTCAACGGATCTTCTTCATCTTTTGAATATTGATGCGTTTGGATGTTAGAAGACCCCACGGAGCGAAGACGGCTGATTTGGGGGGGGTTTCGGGGGCAAATTTGGAAAAATCATTTTGGTCATAATTTGGACCAGTCGCGGATAGGGCGAAAGACTAAATCTCAACGGATCTTCTTCATCTTTTGAATATTGATGCGTTTGTATGTTAGAAGACCCCACGGAGCGAAGACGGCTGATTTGTGGGGGGGTTTCGGGGGCAAATTTGGAAAAATCATTTTGGTCATAATTTGGACCAGTCGTGGATAGGGCGAAAGACTAAATCTCAACGGATCTTCTTCATCTTCTGAATATTGATGCGTTTGGATGTTAGAAGACCCCACGGAGCGAAGACGGCTGATTTGGGGGGGGTTTCGGGGGCAAATTTGGAAAAATCATTTTGGTCATAATTTGGACCAGTTGCGGATAGGGCGAAAGACTAAATCTCAACGGATCTTCTTCATCTTCTGAATATTGATGCGTTTGGATGTTAGAAGACCCCACGGAGCAAAGACGGCTGATTTGGGGGGGGTTTCGGGGGCAAATTTGGAAAAATCATTTTGGTCATAATTTGGACCAGTCGCGGATAGGGCGAAAGACTAAATCTCAACGGATCTTCTTCATCTTCTGAATATTGATGCGTTTGGATGTTAGAAGACCCCACGGAGCGAAGACGGGTGATTTGTGGGGGGGTTTCGGGGGCAAATTTGGAAAAATCATTTTGGTCATAATTTGGACCAGTCGCTGATAGGGCGAAAGACTAAATCTCAACGGATCTTCTTCATCTTCTGAATATTGATGCGTTTGGATGTTAGAAGACCCCACGGAGCAAAGACGGCTGATTTGGGGGGGGGTTTCGGGGGCAAATTTGGAAAAATCATTTTGGTCATAATTTGGACCAGTCGCGGATAGGGCGAAAGACTAAATCTCAACGGATCTTCTTCATCTTCTGAATATTGATGCGTTTGGATGTTAGAAGACCCCACGGAGCGAAGACGGCTGATTTGTGGGGGGGTTTCGAGGGCAAATTTGGAAAAATCATTTTGGTCATAATTTGGACCAGTCGCGGATAGGGCGAAAGACTAAATCTCAACGGATCTTCTTCATCTTCTGAATATTGATGCGTTTGGATGTTAGAAGACCCCACGGAGCAAAGACGGCTGATTTGGGGGGGGTTTCGGGGGCAAATTTGGAAAAATCATTTTGGTCATAATTTGGACCAGTCGCGGATAGGGCGAAAGACTAAATCTCAACGGATCTTCTTCATCTTCTGAATATTGATGCGTTTGGATGTTAGAAGACCCCACGGAGCGAAGACGGCTGATTTGTGGGGGGGTTTCGAGGGCAAATTTGGAAAAATCATTTTGGTCATAATTTGGACCAGTCGCGGATAGGGCGAAAGACTAAATCTCAACGGATCTTCTTCATCTTCTGAATATTGATGCGTTTGGATGTTAGAAGACCCCACGGAGCAAAGACGGCTGATTTGGGGGGGGTTTCGGTGGCAAATTTGAAAAAATCATTTTGGTCATAATTTGGACCAGTCGCGGATAGGGCGAAAGACTAAATCTCAACGGATCTTCTTCATCTTCTGAATATTGATGCGTTTGGATGTTAGAAGACCCCACGGAGCAAAGACGGCTGATTTGGGGGGGGTTTCGGGGGCAAATTTGGAAAAATCATTTTGGTCATAATTTGGACCAGTCGCGGATAGGGCGAAAGACTAAATCTCAACGGATCTTCTTCATCTTCTGAATATTGATGCGTTTGGATGTTAAAAGACCCCACGGAGCGAAGACGGCTGATTTGTGGGGGGGTTTCGGGGGCAAATTTGGAAAAATCATTTTGGTCATAATTTGGACCAGTCGCGGATAGGGCGAAAGACTAAATCTCAACGGATCTTCTTCATCTTCTGAATATTGATGCGTTTGGATGTTAGAAGACCCCACGGAGCGAAGACGGCTGATTTGGGGGGGTTTCGGGGGCAAATTTGGAAAAATCATTTTGGTCATAATTTGGACCAGTCGCGGATAGGGCGAAAGACTAAATCTCAACGGATCTTCTTCATCTTCTGAATATTGATGCGTTTGGATGTTAGAAGACCCCACGGAGCGAAGACGGCTGATTTGGGGGGGTTTCGGGGGCAAATTTGGAAAAATCATTTTGGTCATAATTTGGACCAGTCGCGGATAGGGCGAAAGACTAAATCTCAACGGATCTTCTTCATCTTCTGAATATTGATGCGTTTGGATGTTAGAAGACCCCACGGAGCGAAGACGGCTGATTTGTGGGGGGGTTTCGGGGGCAAATTTGGAAAAATCATTTTGGTCATAATTTGGACCAGTCGCGGATAGGGCGAAAGACTAAATCTCAACGGATCTTCTTCATCTTCTGAATATTGATGCGTTTGGATGTTAGAAGACCCCACGGAGCGAAGACGGCTGATTTGGGGGGGGGTTTCGGGGGCAAATTTGGAAAAATCATTTTGGTCATAATTTGGACCAGTCGCGGATAGGGCGAAAGACTAAATCTCAACGGATCTTCTTCATCTTTTGAATATTGATGCGTTTGGATGTTAGAAGACCCCACATAGCGAAGACGGCTGATTTGGGGGGGGTTTCGGGGGCAAATTTGGAAAAATCATTTTGGTCATAATTTGGACCAGTCGCGGATAGGGCGAAAGACTAAATCTCAACGGATCTTCTTCATCTTCTGAATATTGATGCGTTTGGATGTTAGAAGACCCCACGGAGCGAAGACGGCTGATTTGGGGGGGTTTCGGGGGCAAATTTGGAAAAATCATTTTGGTCATAATTTGGACCAGTCGCGGATAGGGCGAAAGACTAAATCTCAACGGATCTTCTTCATCTTCTGAATATTGATGCGTTTGGATGTTAGAAGACCCCACGGAGCGAAGACGGCTGATTTGGGGGGGGTTTCGGGGGCAAATTTGGAAAAATCATTTTGGTCATAATTTGGACCAGTCGCGGATAGGGCGAAAGACTAAATCTCAACGGATCTTCTTCATCTTCTGAATATTGATGCGTTTGGATGTTAGAAGACCCCACGGAGCGAAGACGGCTGATTTGTGGGGGGGTTTCGGGGGCAAATTTGGAAAAATCATTTTGGTCATAATTTGGACCAGTCGCGGATAGGGCGAAAGACTAAATCTCAACGGATCTTCTTCATCTTCTGAATATTGATGCGTTTGGATGTTAGAAGACCCCACGGAGCGAAGACGGCTGATTTGTGGGGGGGTTTCGGGGGCAAATTTGGAAAAATCATTTTGGTCATAATTTGGACCAGTCGCGGATAGGGCGAAAGACTAAATCTCAACGGATCTTCTTCATCTTTTGAATATTGATGCGTTTGGATGTTAGAAGACCCCACGGAGCAAAGACGGCTGATTTGGGGGGGGTTTCGGGGGCAAATTTGGAAAAATCATTTTGGTCATAATTTGGACCAGTCGCGGATAGGGCGAAAGACTAAATCTCAACGGATCTTCTTCATCTTTTGAATATTGATGCGTTTGTATGTTAGAAGACCCCACGGAGCGAAGACGGCTGATTTGTGGGGGGGTTTCGGGGGCAAATTTGGAAAAATCATTTTGGTCATAATTTGGACCAGTCGCGGATAGGGCGAAAGACTAAATCTCAACGGATCTTCTTCATCTTCTGAATATTGATGCATTTGGATGTTTGAAGACCCCACGGAGCGAAGACGGCTGATTTGGGGGGGGTTTCGGGGGCAAATTTGGAAAAATCATTTTGGTCATAATTTGGACCAGTCGCGGATAGGGCGAAAGACTAAATCTCAACGGATCTTCTTCATCTTCTGAATATTGATGCGTTTGGATGTTAGAAGACCCCACGGAGCAAAGACGGCTGATTTGGGGGGGTTTCGGGGGCAAATTTGGAAAAATCATTTTGGTCATAATTTGGACCAGTCGCGGATAGGGCGAAAGACTAAATCTCAACGGATCTTCTTCATCTTCTGAATATTGATGCGTTTGGATGTTTGAAGACCCCACGGAGCGAAGACGGCTGATTTGGGGGGGGTTTCGGGGGCAAATTTGGAAAAATCATTTTGGTCATAATTTGGACCAGTCGCGGATAGGGCGAAAGACTAAATCTCAACGGATCTTCTTCATCTTCTGAATATTGATGCGTTTGGATGTTAGAAGACCCCACGGAGCGAAGACGGCTGATTTGTGGGGGGGTTTCGGGGGCAAATTTGGAAAAATCATTTTGGTCATAATTTGGACCAGTCGCGGATAGGGCGAAAGACTAAATCTCAACGGATCTTCTTCATCTTTTGAATATTGATGCGTTTGGATGTTAGAAGACCCCACGGAGCGAAGACGGCTGATTTGGGGGGGGTTTCGGGGGCAAATTTGGAAAAATCATTTTGGTCATAATTTGGACCAGTCGCGGAAAGGGCGAAAGACTAAATCTCAACGGATCTTCTTCATCTTCTGAATATTGATGCGTTTGGATGTTTGAAGACCCCACGGAGCGAAGACGGCTGATTTGGGGGGGGTTTCGGGGGCAAATTTGGAAAAATCATTTTGGTCATAATTTGGACCAGTCGCGGATAGGGCGAAAGACTAAATCTCAACGGATCTTCTTCATCTTCTGAATATTGATGCGTTTGGATGTTAGAAGACCCCACGGAGCGAAGACGGCTGATTTGTGGGGGGGTTTCGGGGGCAAATTTGGAAAAATCATTTTGGTCATAATTTGGACCAGTCGCGGATAGGGCGAAAGACTAAATCTCAACGGATCTTCTTCATCTTTTGAATATTGATGCGTTTGGATGTTAGAAGACCCCACGGAGCGAAGACGGCTGATTTGGGGGGGGTTTCGGGGGCAAATTTGGAAAAATCATTTTGGTCATAATTTGGACCAGTCGCGGATAGGGCGAAAGACTAAATCTCAACGGATCTTCTTCATCTTCTGAATATTGATGCGTTTGGATGTTAGAAGACCCCACGGAGCGAAGACGGCTGATTTGTGGGGGGGTTTCGGGGGCAAATTTGGAAAAATCATTTTGGTCATAATTTGGACCAGTCGCGGATAGGGCGAAAGACTAAATCTCAACGGATCTTCTTCATCTTTTGAATATTGATGCGTTTGGATGTTAGAAGACCCCACGGAGCGAAGACGGCTGATTTGGGGGGGGTTTCGGGGGCAAATTTGGAAAAATCATTTTGGTCATAATTTGGACCAGTCGCGGATAGGGCGAAAGACTAAATCTCAACGGATCTTCTTCATCTTTTGAATATTGATGCGTTTGTATGTTAGAAGACCCCACGGAGCGAAGACGGCTGATTTGTGGGGGGGTTTCGGGGGCAAATTTGGAAAAATCATTTTGGTCATAATTTGGACCAGTCGCGGATAGGGCGAAAGACTAAATCTCAACGGATCTTCTTCATCTTCTGAATATTGATGCGTTTGGATGTTAGAAGACCCCACGGAGCGAAGACGGCTGATTTGGGGGGGGGGGTTTCGGGGGCAAATTTGGAAAAATCATTTTGGTCATAATTTGGACCAGTCGCGGATAGGGCGAAAGACTAAATCTCAACGGATCTTCTTCATCTTCTGAATATTGATGCGTTTGGATGTTTGAAGACCCCACGGAGCGAAGACGGCTGATTTGTGGGGGGGTTTCGGGGGCAAATTTGGAAAAATCATTTTGGTCATAATTTGGACCAGTCGCGGATAGGGCGAAAGACTAAATCTCAACGGATCTTCTTCATCTTCTGAATATTGATGCGTTTGGATGTTAGAAGACCCCACGGAGCGAAGACGGCTGATTTGGGGGGGGGTTTCGGGGGCAAATTTGGAAAAATCATTTTGGTCATAATTTGGACCAGTCGCGGATAGGGCGAAAGACTAAATCTCAACGGATCTTCTTCATCTTCTGAATATTGATGCGTTTGGATGTTTGAAGACCCCACGGAGCGAAGACGGCTGATTTGTGGGGGGGTTTCGGGGGCAAATTTGGAAAAATCATTTTGGTCATAACTTGGACCAGTCGCGGATAGGGCGAAAGACTAAATCTCAACGGATCTTCTTCATCTTCTGAATATTGATGCGTTTGGATGTTAGAAGACCCCACGGAGCGAAGACGGCTGATTTGGGGGGGTTTCGGGGGCAAATTTGGAAAAATCATTTTGGTCATAATTTGGACCAGTCGCGGATAGGGCGAAAGACTAAATCTCAACGGATCTTCTTCATCTTCTGAATATTGATGCGTTTGGATGTTAGAAGACCCCACGGAGCGAAGACGGCTGATTTGGGGGGGGTTTCGGGGGCAAATTTGGAAAAATCATTTTGGTCATAATTTGGACCAGTCGCGGATAGGGCGAAAGACTAAATCTCAACGGATCTTCTTCATCTTCTGAATATTGATGCGTTTGGATGTTAGAAGACCCCACGGAGCGAAGACGGCTGATTTGTGGGGGGGTTTCGGGGGCAAATTTGGAAAAATCATTTTGGTCATAATTTGGACCAGTCGCGGATAGGGCGAAAGACTAAATCTCAACGGATCTTCTTCATCTTCTGAATATTGATGCGTTTGGATGTTAGAAGACCCCACGGAGCGAAGACGGCTGATTTGGGGGGGGGTTTCGGGGGCAAATTTGGAAAAATCATTTTGGTCATAATTTGGACCAGTCGCGGATAGGGCGAAAGACTAAATCTCAACGGATCTTCTTCATCTTTTGAATATTGATGCGTTTGGATGTTAGAAGACCCCACGGAGCGAAGACGGCTGATTTGGGGGGGGTTTCGGGGGCAAATTTGGAAAAATCATTTTGGTCATAATTTGGACCAGTCGCGGATAGGGCGAAAGACTAAATCTCAACGGATCTTCTTCATCTTCTGAATATTGATGCGTTTGGATGTAAGAAGACACCACGGAGCGAAGACGGCTGATTTGGGGGGGGTTTCGGGGGCAAATTTGGAAAAATCATTTTGGTCATAATTTGGACCAGTCGCGGATAGGGCGAAAGACTAAATCTCAACGGATCTTCTTCATCTTCTGAATATTGATGCGTTTGGATGTTAGAAGACCCCACGGAGTGAAGACGGCTGATTTGGGGGGGGGGGTTTCGGGGGCAAATTTGGAAAAATCATTTTGGTCATAATTTGGACCAGTCGCGGATAGGGCGAAAGACTAAATCTCAACGGATCTTCTTCATCTTCTGAATATTGATGCGTTTGGATGTTTGAAGACCCCACGGAGCGAAGACGGCTGATTTGGGGGGGGTTTCGGGGGCAAATTTGGAAAAATCATTTTGGTCATAATTTGGACCAGTCGCGGATAGGGCGAAAGACTAAATCTCAACGGATCTTCTTCATCTTCTGAATATTGATGCGTTTGGATGTTAGAAGACCCCACGGAGCGAAGACGGCTGATTTGGGGGGGGTTTCGGGGGCAAATTTGGAAAAATCATTTTGGTCATAATTTGGACCAGTCGCGGATAGGGCGAAAGACTAAATCTCAACGGATCTTCTTCATCTTCTGAATATTGATGCGTTTGGATGTTAGAAGACCCCACGGAGCGAAGACGGCTGATTTGTGGGGGGGTTTCGGGGCAAATTTGGAAAAATCATTTTGGTCATAATTTGGACCAGTCACAGATAGGGCGAAAGACTAAATCTCAACGGATCTTCTTCATCTTCTGAATATTGATGCGTTTGGATGTTAGAAGACCCCACGGAGCGAAGACGGCTGATTTGGGGGGGGTTTCGGGGGCAAATTTGGAAAAATCATTTTGGTCATAATTTGGACCAGTCGCGGATAGGGCGAAAGACTAAATCTCAACGGATCTTCTTCATCTTCTGAATATTGATGCGTTTGGATGTTAGAAGACCCCACGGAGCGAAGACGGCTGATTTGGGGGGGGTTTCGGGGGCAAATTTGGAAAAATCATTTTGGTCATAATTTGGACCAGTCGCGGATAGGGCGAAAGACTAAATCTCAACGGATCTTCTTCATCTTCTGAATATTGATGCGTTTGGATGTTAGAAGACCCCACGGAGCGAAGACGGCTGATTTGGGGGGGGGTTTCGGGGGCAAATTTGGAAAAATCATTTTGGTCATAATTTGGACCAGTCGCGGATAGGGCGAAAGACTAAATCTCAACGGATCTAATTAACGGATCAAATTAACCCCACGGAGCGAAGACGGCTGATTTGTGGGGGGGTTTCGGGGGCAAATTTGGAAAAATCATTTTGGTCATAATTTGGACCAGTCGCGGATAGGGCGAAAGACTAAATCTCAACGGATCTTCTTCATCTTCTGAATATTGATGCGTTTGGATGTTAGAAGACCCCACGGAGTGAAGACGGCTGATTTGGGGGGGGTTTCGGGGGCAAATTTGGAAAAATCATTTTGGTCATAATTTGGACCAGTCGCGGATAGGGCGAAAGACTAAATCTCAACGGATCTTCTTCATCTTCTGAATATTGATGCGTTTGGATGTTAGAAGACCCCACGGAGCGAAGACGGCTGATTTGGGGGGGGGTTTCCGGGGCAAATTTGGAAAAATCATTTTGGTCATAATTTGGACCAGTCGCGGATAGGGCGAAAGACTAAATCTCAACGGATCTTCTTCATCTTCTGAATATTGATGCGTTTGGATGTTAGAAGACCCCACGGAGCAAAGACGGCTGATTTGTGGGGGGGTTTCGGGGGCAAATTTGGAAAAATCATTTTGGTCATAATTTGGACCAGTCGCGGATAGGGCGAAAGACTAAATCTCAACGGATCTTCTTCATCTTCTGAATATTGATGCGTTTGGATGTTAGAAGACCCCACGGAGCGAAGACGGCTGATTTGTGGGGGGGGGGTTTCGGGGGCAAATTTGGAAAAATCATTTTGGTCATAATTTGGACCAGTCGCGGATAGGGCGAAAGACTAAATCTCAACGGATCTTCTTCATTTTCTGAATATTGATGCGTTTGGATGTTAGAAGACCCCACGGAGCGAAGACGGCTGATTTGGGGGGGGGGTTTCGGGGGCAAATTTGGAAAAATCATTTTGGTCATAATTTTGACCAGTCGCGGATAGGGCGAAAGACTAAATCTCAACGGATCTTCTTCATCTTCTGAATATTGATGCGTTTGGATGTTAGAAGACCCCACGGAGCGAAGACGGCTGATTTGTGGGGGGGTTTCGGGGGCAAATTTGGAAAAATCATTTTGGTCATAATTTGGACCAGTCGCGGATAGGGCGAAAGACTAAATCTCAACGGATCTTCTTCATCTTCTGAATATTGATGCGTTTGGATGTTAGAAGACCCCACGGAGCAAAGACGGCTGATTTGTGGGGGGGTTTCGGGGGCAAATTTGGAAAAATCATTTTGGTCATAATTTGGACCAGTCGCGGATAGGGCGAAAGACTAAATCTCAACGGATCTTCTTCATCTTCTGAATATTGATGCGTTTGGATGTTAGAAGACCCCACGGAGCGAAGACGGCTGATTTGTGGGGGGGGGTTTCGGGGGCAAATTTGGAAAAATCATTTTGGTCATAATTTGGACCAGTCGCGGATAGGGCGAAAGACTAAATCTCAACGGATCTTCTTCATTTTCTGAATATTGATGCGTTTGGATGTTAGAAGACCCCACGGAGCGAAGACGGCTGATTTGGGGGGGGGGTTTCGGGGGCAAATTTGGAAAAATCATTTTGGTCATAATTTTGACCAGTCGCGGATAGGGCGAAAGACTAAATCTCAACGGATCTTCTTCATCTTCTGAATATTGATGCGTTTGGATGTTAGAAGACCCCACGGAGCGAAGACGGCTGATTTGTGGGGGGGTTTCGGGGGCAAATTTGGAAAAATCATTTTGGTCATAATTTGGACCAGTCGCGGATAGGGCGAAAGACTAAATCTCAACGGATCTTCTTCATCTTCTGAATATTGATGCGTTTGGATGTTAGAAGACCCCACGGAGCGAAGACGGCTGATTTGGGGGGGGTTTCGGGGGCAAATTTGGAAAAATCATCTTGGTCATAATTTGGACCAATCGCGGATAGGGCGAAAGACTAAATCTCAACGGATCTTCTTCATCTTCTGAATATTGATGCGTTTGGATGTTAGAAGACCCCACGGAGCGAAGACGGCTGATTTGGAGGGGGTTTCGGGGGCAAATTTGGAAAAATCATTTTGGTCATAATTTGGACCAGTCGCGGATAGGGCGAAAGACTAAATCTCAACGGATCTTCTTCATCTTCTGAATATTGATGCGTTTGGATGTTAGAAGACCCCACGGAGCGAAGACGGCTGATTTGGGGGGGGTTTCGGGGGCAAATTTGGAAAAATCATTTTGGTCATAATTTGGACCAGTCGCGGATAGGGCGAAAGACTAAATCTCAACGGATCTTCTTCATCTTCTGAATATTGATGCGTTTGGATGTTAGAAGACCCCACGGAGCGAAGACGGCTGATTTGGGGGGGGTTTCGGGGGCAAATTTGGAAAAATCATTTTGGTCATAATTTGGACCAGTCGCGGATAGGGCGAAAGACTAAATCTCAACGGATCTTCTTCATCTTCTGAATATTGATGCGTTTGGATGTTAGAAGACCCCACGGAGCGAAGACGGCTGATTTGTGGGAGGGTTTCGGGGGCAAATTTGGAAAAATCATTTTGGTCATAATTTGGACCAGTCGCGGATAGGGCGAAAGACTAAATCTCAACGGATCTTCTTCATCTTCTGAATATTGATGCGTTTGGATGTTAGAAGACCCCAAGGAGCGAAGACGGCTGATTTGGGGGGGGTTTCGGGGGCAAATTTGGAAAAATCATTTTGGTCATAATTTGGACCAGTCGCGGATAGGGCGAAAGACTAAATCTCAACGGATCTTCTTCATCTTCTGAATATTGATGCGTTTGGATGTTAGAAGACCCCACGGAGCGAAGACGGCTGATTTGGGGGGGGGGGTTTTGGGGGCAAATTTGGAAAAATCATTCTGGTCATAATTTGGACCAGTCGCGGATAGGGCGAAAGACTAAATCTCAACGGATCTTCTTCATCTTCTGAATATTGATGCGTTTGGATGTTAGAAGACCCCAAGGAGCGAAGACGGCTGATTTGGGGGGGGTTTCGGGGGCAAATTTGGAAAAATCATTTTGGTCATAATTTGGACCAGTCGCGGATAGGGCGAAAGACTAAATCTCAACGGATCTTCTTCATCTTCTGAATATTGATGCGTTTGGATGTTAGAAGACCCCACGGAGCGAAGACGGCTGATTTGGGGGGGGGGGTTTCGGGGGCAAATTTGGAAAAATCATTCTGGTCATAATTTGGACCAGTCGCGGATAGGGCGAAAGACTAAATCTCAACGGATCTTCTTCATCTTCTGAATATTGATGCGTTTGGATGTTAGAAGACCCCACGGAGCGAAGACGGCTGATTTGTGGGGGGGTTTCGGGGGAAAATTTGGAAAAATCATTTTGGTCATAATTTGGACCAGTCGCGGATAGGGCGAAAGACTAAATCTCAACGGATCTTCTTCATCTTCTGAATATTGATGCGTTTGGATGTTAGAAGACCCCACGGAGCGAAGACGGCTGATTTGGGGGGGGGGTTTTGGGGGCAAATTTGGAAAAATCATTTTGGTCATAATTTGGACCAGTCGCGGATAGGGCGAAAGACTAAATCTCAACGGATCTTCTTCATCTTCTGAATATTGATGCGTTTGGATGTTAGAAGACCCCACGGAGCGAAGACGGCTGATTTGGGGGGGGGTTTCGGGGGCAAATTTGGAAAAATCATTTTGGTCATAATTTGGACCAGTCGCGGATAGGGCGAAAGACTAAATCTCAACGGATCTTCTTCATCTTCTGAATATTGATGCGTTTGGATGTTAGAAGACCCCACGGAGCGAAGACGGCTGATTTGTGGGGGGGTTTCGGGGGCAATTTGGAAAAATCATTTTGGTCATAATTTGGACCAGTCGCGGATAGGGCGAAAGACTAAATCTCAACGGATCTTCTTCATCTTCTGAATATTTAAGCGTTTGGATGTTAGAAGACCCCACGGAGCAAAGACGGCTGATTTGGGGGGGGTTTCTGGGGCAAATTTGGAAAAATCATTTTGGTCATAATTTGGACCAGTCGCAGATAGGGCGAAAGACTAAATCTCAACGGATCTTCTTCATCTTCTGAATATTGATGCGTTTGGATGTTAGAAGACCCCACGGAGCGAAGACGGCTGATTTGGGGGGGGTTTCGGGGGCAAATTTGGAAAAATCATTTTGGTCATAATTTGGACCAGTCGCGGATAGGGCGAAAGACTAAATCTCAACGGATCTTCTTCATCTTCTGAATATTGATGCGTTTGGATGTTAGAAGACCCCACGGAGCGAAGACGGCTGATTTGTGGGGGGGTTTCGGGGGCAAATTTGGAAAAATCATTTTGGTCATAATTTGGACCAGTCGCGGATAGGGCGAAAGACTAAATCTCAACGGATCTTCTTCATCTTCTGAATATTGATGCGTTTGGATGTTAGAAGACCCCACGGAGCGAAGACGGCTGATTTGGGGGGGGTTTCGGGGGCAAATTTGAAAAAATCATTTTGGTCATAATTTGGACCAGTCGCGGATAGGGCGAAAGACTAAATCTCAACGGATCTTCTTCATCTTCTGAATATTGATGCGTTTGGATGTTAGAAGACCCCACGGAGCGAAGACGGCTGATTTGGGGGGGGGTTTCGGGGGCAAATTTGGAAAAATCATTTTGGTCATAATTTGGACCAGTCGCGGATAGGGCGAAAGACTAAATCTCAACGGATCTTCTTCATCTTCTGAATATTGATGCGTTTGGATGTTAGAAGACCCCACGGAGCGAAGACGGCTGATTTGGGGGGGGGGGTTTCGGGGGCAAATTTGGAAAAATCATTCTGGTCATAATTTGGACCAGTCGCGGATAGGGCGAAAGACTAAATCTCAACGGATCTTCTTCATCTTCTGAATATTGATGCGTTTGGATGTTAGAAGACCCCACGGAGCGAAGACGGCTGATTTGTGGGGGGGTTTCGGGGGAAAATTTGGAAAAATCATTTTGGTCATAATTTGGACCAGTCGCGGATAGGGCGAAAGACTAAATCTCAACGGATCTTCTTCATCTTCTGAATATTGATGCGTTTGGATGTTAGAAGACCCCACGGAGCGAAGACGGCTGATTTGGGGGGGGGGTTTTGGGGGCAAATTTGGAAAAATCATTTTGGTCATAATTTGGACCAGTCGCGGATAGGGCGAAAGACTAAATCTCAACGGATCTTCTTCATCTTCTGAATATTGATGCGTTTGGATGTTAGAAGACCCCACGGAGCGAAGACGGCTGATTTGGGGGGGGGGTTTCGGGGGCAAATTTGGAAAAATCATTTTGGTCATAATTTGGACCAGTCGCGGATAGGGCGAAAGACTAAATCTCAACGGATCTTCTTCATCTTCTGAATATTGATGCGTTTGGATGTTAGAAGACCCCACGGAGCGAAGACGGCTGATTTGTGGGGGGGTTTCGGGGGCAATTTGGAAAAATCATTTTGGTCATAATTTGGACCAGTCGCGGATAGGGCGAAAGACTAAATCTCAACGGATCTTCTTCATCTTCTGAATATTTATGCGTTTGGATGTTAGAAGACCCCACGGAGCAAAGACGGCTGATTTGGGGGGGGTTTCGGGGGCAAATTTGGAAAAATCATTTTGGTCATAATTTGGACCAGTCGCAGATAGGGCGAAAGACTAAATCTCAACGGATCTTCTTCATCTTCTGAATATTGATGCGTTTGGATGTTAGAAGACCCCACGGAGCGAAGACGGCTGATTTGGGGGGGGTTTCGGGGGCAAATTTGGAAAAATCATTTTGGTCATAATTTGGACCAGTCGCGGATAGGGCGAAAGACTAAATCTCAACGGATCTTCTTCATCTTCTGAATATTGATGCGTTTGGATGTTAGAAGACCCCACGGAGCGAAGACGGCTGATTTGTGGGGGGGTTTCGGGGGCAAATTTGGAAAAATCATTTTGGTCATAATTTGGACCAGTCGCGGATAGGGCGAAAGACTAAATCTCAACGGATCTTCTTCATCTTCTGAATATTGATGCGTTTGGATGTTAGAAGACCCCACGGAGCGAAGACGGCTGATTTGGGGGGGGTTTCGGGGGCAAATTTGAAAAAATCATTTTGGTCATAATTTGGACCAGTCGCGGATAGGGCGAAAGACTAAATCTCAACGGATCTTCTTCATCTTCTGAATATTGATGCGTTTGGATGTTAGAAGACCCCACGGAGCGAAGACGGCTGATTTGGGGGGGGGTTTCGGGGGCAAATTTGGAAAAATCATTTTGGTCATAATTTGGACCAGTCGCGGATAGGGCGAAAGACTAAATCTCAACGGATCTTCTTCATCTTCTGAATATTGATGCGTTTGGATGTTAGAAGACCCCACGGAGCGAAGACGGCTGATTTGTGGGGGGGTTTCGGGGGCAAATTTGGAAAAATCATTTTGGTCATAATTTGGACCAGTCGCGGATAGGGCGAAAGACTAAATCTCAACGGATCTTCTTCATCTTCTGAATATTGATGCGTTTGGATGTTAGAAGACCCCACGGAGCGAAGACGGCTGATTTTGGGGGGGGTTTCGGGGGCAAATTTGGAAAAATCATTTTGGTCATAATTTGGACCAGTCGCGGATAGGGCGAAAGACTAAATCTCAACGGATCTTCTTCATCTTCTGAATATTGATGCGTTTGGATGTTAGAAGACCCCACGGAGCGAAGACGGCTGATTTGTGGGGGGGGGTTTCGGGGGCAAATTTGGAAAAATCATTTTGGTCATAATTTGGACCAGTCGAGGATAGGGCGAAAGACTAAATCTCAACGGATCTTCTTCATTTTCTGAATATTGATGCGTTTGGATGTTAGAAGACCCCACGGAGCGAAGACGGCTGATTTGGGGGGGGGGTTTCGGGGGCAAATTTGGAAAAATCATTTTGGTCATAATTTTGACCAGTCGCGGATAGGGCGAAAGACTAAATCTCAACGGATCTTCTTCATCTTCTGAATATTGATGCGTTTGGATGTTAGAAGACCCCACGGAGCGAAGACGGCTGATTTGTGGGGGGGTTTCGGGGGCAAATTTGGAAAAATCATTTTGGTCATAATTTGGACCAGTCGCGGATAGGGCGAAAGACTAAATCTCAACGGATCTTCTTCATCTTCTGAATATTGATGCGTTTGGATGTTAGAAGACCCCACGGAGCGAAGACGGCTGATTTGGGGGGGGTTTCGGGGGCAAATTTGGAAAAATCATCTTGGTCATAATTTGGACCAGTCGCGGATAGGGCGAAAGACTAAATCTCAACGGATCTTCTTCATCTTCTGAATATTGATGCGTTTGGATGTTAGAAGACCCCACGGAGCGAAGACGGCTGATTTGGGGGGGGTTTCGGGGGCAAATTTGGAAAAATCATTTTGGTCATAATTTGGACCAGTCGCGGATAGGGCGAAAGACTAAATCTCAACGGATCTTCTTCATCTTCTGAATATTGATGCGTTTGGATGTTAGAAGACCCCACGGAGCGAAGACGGCTGATTTGGGGGGGGTTTCGGGGGCAAATTTGGAAAAATCATTTTGGTCATAATTTGGACCAGTCGCGGATAGGGCGAAAGACTAAATCTCAACGGATCTTCTTCATCTTCTGAATATTGATGCGTTTGGATGTTAGAAGACCCCACGGAGCGAAGACGGCTGATTTGTGGGAGGGTTTCGGGGGCAAATTTGGAAAAATCATTTTGGTCATAATTTGGACCAGTCGCGGATAGGGCGAAAGACTAAATCTCAACGGATCTTCTTCATCTTCTGAATATTGATGCGTTTGGATGTTAGAAGACCCCACGGAGCGAAGACGGCTGATTTGGGGGGGGGGGTTTCGGGGGCAAATTTGGAAAAATCATTCTGGTCATAATTTGGACCAGTCGCGGATAGGGCGAAAGACTAAATCTCAACGGATCTTCTTCATCTTCTGAATATTGATGCGTTTGGATGTTAGAAGACCCCACGGAGCGAAGACGGCTGATTTGTGGGGGGGTTTCGGGGGAAAATTTGGAAAAATCATTTTGGTCATAATTTGGACCAGTCGCGGATAGGGCGAAAGACTAAATCTCAACGGATCTTCTTCATCTTCTGAATATTGATGCGTTTGGATGTTAGAAGACCCCACGGAGCGAAGACGGCTGATTTGGGGGGGGGGTTTTGGGGGCAAATTTGGAAAAATCATTTTGGTCATAATTTGGACCAGTCGCGGATAGGGCGAAAGACTAAATCTCAACTGATCTTCTTCATCTTCTGAATATTGATGCGTTTGGATGTTAGAAGACCCCACGGAGCGAAGACCTCTGATTTGGGGGGGGGGTTTCGGGGGCAAATTTGGAAAAATCATTTTGGTCATAATTTGGACCAGTCGCGGATAGGGCGAAAGACTAAATCTCAACGGATCTTCTTCATCTTCTGAATATTGATGCGTTTGGATGTTAGAAGACCCCACGGAGCGAAGACGGCTGATTTGTGGGGGGGTTTCGGGGGCAATTTGGAAAAATCATTTTGGTCATAATTTGGACCAGTCGCGGATAGGGCGAAAGACTAAATCTCAACGGATCTTCTTCATCTTCTGAATATTGATGCGTTTGGATGTTAGAAGACCCCACGGAGCGAAGACGGCTGATTTGGGGGGGGTTTCTGGGGCAAATTTGGAAAAATCATTTTGGTCATAATTTGGACCAGTCGCAGATAGGGCGAAAGACTAAATCTCAACGGATCTTCTTCATCTTCTGAATATTGATGCGTTTGGATGTTAGAAGACCCCACGGAGCGAAGACGGCTGATTTGGGGGGGGTTTCGGGGGCAAATTTGGAAAAATAATTTTGGTCATAATTTGGACCAGTCGCGGATAGGGCGAAAGACTAAATCTCAACGGATCTTCTTCATCTTCTGAATATTGATGCGTTTGGATGTTAGAAGACCCCACGGAGCGAAGACGGCTGATTTGTGGGGGGGTTTCGGGGGCAAATTTGGAAAAATCATTTTGGTCATAATTTGGACCAGTCGCGGATAGGGCGAAAGACTAAATCTCAACGGATCTTCTTCATCTTCTGAATATTGATGCGTTTGGATGTTAGAAGACCCCACGGAGCGAAGACGGCTGATTTGGGGGGGGTTTCGGGGGCAAATTTGAAAAAATCATTTTGGTCATAATTTGGACCAGTCGCGGATAGGGCGAAAGACTAAATCTCAACGGATCTTCTTCATCTTCTGAATATTGATGCGTTTGGATGTTAGAAGACCCCACGGAGCGAAGACGGCTGATTTGGGGGGGGGGTTTCGGGGGCAAATTTGGAAAAATCATTTTGGTCATAATTTGGACCAGTCGCGGATAGGGCGAAAGACTAAATCTCAACGGATCTTCTTCATCTTCTGAATATTGATGCGTTTGGATGTTAGAAGACCCCACGGAGCGAAGACGGCTGATTTGGGGGGGGGGGTTTCGGGGGCAAATTTGGAAAAATCATTCTGGTCATAATTTGGACCAGTCGCGGATAGGGCGAAAGACTAAATCTCAACGGATCTTCTTCATCTTCTGAATATTGATGCGTTTGGATGTTAGAAGACCCCACGGAGCGAAGACGGCTGATTTGTGGGGGGGTTTCGGGGGAAAATTTGGAAAAATCATTTTGGTCATAATTTGGACCAGTCGCGGATAGGGCGAAAGACTAAATCTCAACGGATCTTCTTCATCTTCTGAATATTGATGCGTTTGGATGTTAGAAGACCCCACGGAGCGAAGACGGCTGATTTGGGGGGGGGGTTTTGGGGGCAAATTTGGAAAAATCATTTTGGTCATAATTTGGACCAGTCGCGGATAGGGCGAAAGACTAAATCTCAACGGATCTTCTTCATCTTCTGAATATTGATGCGTTTGGATGTTAGAAGACCCCACGGAGCGAAGACGGCTGATTTGGGGGGGGGGTTTCGGGGGCAAATTTGGAAAAATCATTTTGGTCATAATTTGGACCAGTCGCGGATAGGGCGAAAGACTAAATCTCAACGGATCTTCTTCATCTTCTGAATATTGATGCGTTTGGATGTTAGAAGACCCCACGGAGCGAAGACGGCTGATTTGTGGGGGGGTTTCGGGGGCAATTTGGAAAAATCATTTTGGTCATAATTTGGACCAGTCGCGGATAGGGCGAAAGACTAAATCTCAACGGATCTTCTTCATCTTCTGAATATTTATGCGTTTGGATGTTAGAAGACCCCACGGAGCAAAGACGGCTGATTTGGGGGGGGTTTCGGGGGCAAATTTGGAAAAATCATTTTGGTCATAATTTGGACCAGTCGCAGATAGGGCGAAAGACTAAATCTCAACGGATCTTCTTCATCTTCTGAATATTGATGCGTTTGGATGTTAGAAGACCCAACGGAGCGAAGACGGCTGATTTGGGGGGGGTTTCGGGGGCAAATTTGGAAAAATCATTTTGGTCATAATTTGGACCAGTCGCGGATAGGGCGAAAGACTAAATCTCAACGGATCTTCTTCATCTTCTGAATATTGATGCGTTTGGATGTTAGAAGACCCCACGGAGCGAAGACGGCTGATTTGTGGGGGGGTTTCGGGGGCAAATTTGGAAAAATCATTTTGGTCATAATTTGGACCAGTCGCGGATAGGGCGAAAGACTAAATCTCAACGGATCTTCTTCATCTTCTGAATATTGATGCGTTTGGATGTTAGAAGACCCCACGGAGCAAAGACGGCTGATTTGGGGGGGGTTTCGGGGGCAAATTTGAAAAAATCATTTTGGTCATAATTTGGACCAGTCGCGGATAGGGCGAAAGACTAAATCTCAACGGATCTTCTTCATCTTCTGAATATTGATGCGTTTGGATGTTAGAAGACCCAACGGAGCGAAGACGGCTGATTTGGGGGGGGTTTCGGGGGCAAATTTGGAAAAATCATTTTGGTCATAATTTGGACCAGTCGCGGATAGGGCGAAAGACTAAATCTCAACGGATCTTCTTCATCTTCTGAATATTGATGCGTTTGGATGTTAGAAGACCCCACGGAGCGAAGACGGCTGATTTGTGGGGGGGTTTCGGGGGCAAATTTGGAAAAATCATTTTGGTCATAATTTGGACCAGTCGCGGATAGGGCGAAAGACTAAATCTCAACGGATCTTCTTCATCTTCTGAATATTGATGCGTTTGGATGTTAGAAGACCCCACGGAGCGAAGACGGCTGATTTTGGGGGGGGTTTCGGGGGCAAATTTGGAAAAATCATTTTGGTCATAATTTGGACCAGTCGCGGATAGGGCGAAACACTAAATCTCAACGGATCTTCTTCATCTTCTGAATATTGATGCGTTTGGATGTTAGAAGACCCCACGGAGTGAAGACGGCTGATTTGGGGGGGGGGTTTCGGGGGCAAATTTGGAAAAATCATTTTGGTCATAATTTGGACCAGTCGCGGATAGGGCGAAAGACTAAATCTCAACGGATCTTCTTCATCTTCTGAATATTGATGCGTTTGGATGTTTGAAGACCCCACGGAGCGAAGACGGCTGATTTGTGGGGGGGTTTCGGGGGCAAATTTGGAAAAATCATTTTGGTCATAATTTGGACCAGTCGCGGATAGGGCGAAAGACTAAATCTCAACGGATCTTCTTCATCTTCTGAATATTGATGCGTTTGGATGTTAGAAGACCCCACGGAGCGAAGACGGCTGATTTGGGGGGGTTTCGGGGGCAAATTTGGAAAAATCATTTTGGTCATAATTTGGACCAGTCGCGGATAGGGCGAAAGACTAAATCTCAACGGATCTTCTTCATCTTCTGAATATTGATGCGTTTGGATGTTAGAAGACCCCACGGAGCGAAGACGGCTGATTTGGGGGGGGTTTCGGGGGCAAATTTGGAAAAATCATTTTGGTCATAATTTGGACCAGTCGCGGATAGGGCGAAAGACTAAATCTCAACGGATCTTCTTCATCTTCTGAATATTGATGCGTTTGGATGTTAGAAGACCCCACGGAGCGAAGACGGCTGATTTGTGGGGGGGTTTCGGGGGCAAATTTGGAAAAATCATTTTGGTCATAATTTGGACCAGTCGCGGATAGGGCGAAAGACTAAATCTCAACGGATCTTCTTCATCTTCTGAATATTGATGCGTTTGGATGTTAGAATACCCCACGGAGCGAAGACGGCTGATTTGGGGGGGGGTTTCGGGGGCAAATTTGGAAAAATCATTTTGGTCATAATTTGGACCAGTCGCGGATAGGGCGAAAGACTAAATCTCAACGGATCTTCTTCATCTTTTGAATATTGATGCGTTTGGATGTTAGAAGACCCCACGGAGCGAAGACGGCTGATTTGGGGGGGGTTTCGGGGGCAAATTTGGAAAAATCATTTTGGTCATAATTTGGACCAGTCGCGGATAGGGCGAAAGACTAAATCTCAACGGATCTTCTTCATCTTCTGAATATTGATGCGTTTGGATGTTAGAAGACCCCACGGAGCGAAGACGGCTGATTTGGGGGGGGTTTCGGGGGCAAATTTGGAAAAATCATTTTGGTCATAATTTGGACCAGTCGCGGATAGGGCGAAAGACTAAATCTCAACGGATCTTCTTCATCTTCTGAATATTGATGCGTTTGGATGTTTGAAGACCCCACGGAGCGAAGACGGCTGATTTGGGGGGGGTTTCGGGGGCAAATTTGGAAAAATCATTTTGGTCATAATTTGGACCAGTCGCGGATAGGGCGAAAGACTAAATCTCAACGGATCTTCTTCATCTTCTGAATATTGATGCGTTTGGATGTTAGAAGACCCCACGGAGCGAAGACGGCTGATTTGTGGGGGGGTTTCGGGGGCAAATTTGAAAAAATCATTTTGGTCATAATTTGGACCAGTTGCGGATAGGGCGAAAGACTAAATCTCAACGGATCTTCTTTATCTTCTGAATATTGATGCGTTTGGATGTTAGAAGACCCCACGGAGCAAAGACGGCTGATTTGGGGGGGGTTTCGGGGGCAAATTTGAAAAAATCATTTTGGTCATAATTTGGACCAGTTGCGGATAGGGCGAAAGACTAAATCTCAACGGATCTTCTTCATCTTCTGAATATTGATGCGTTTGGATGTTAGAAGACCCCACGGAGCGAAGACGGCTGATTTGGGGGGGGTTTCGGGGGCAAATTTGGAAAAATCATTTTGGTCATAATTTGGACCAGTCGCGGATAGGGCGAAAGACTAAATCTCAACGGATCTTCTTCATCTTCTGAATATTGATGCGTTTGGATGTTAGAAGACCCCACGGAGCAAAGACGGCTGATTTGTGGGGGGGTTTCGGGGGCAAATTTGGAAAAATCATTTTGGTCATAATTTGGACCAGTCGTGGATAGGGCGAAAGACTAAATCTCAACGGATCTTCTTCATCTTCTGAATATTGATGCGTTTGGATGTTACAAGACCCCACGGAGCGAAGACGGCTGATTTGGGGGGGGTTTCGGGGGCAAATTTGGAAAAATCATTTTGGTCATAATTTGGACCAGTCGCGGATAGGGCGAAAGACTAAATCTCAACGGATCTTCTTCATCTTCTGAATATTGATGCGTTTGGATGTTAGAAGACCCCACGGAGCGAAGACGGCTGATTTGGGGGGGGTTTCGGGGGCAAATTTGGAAAAATCATTTTGGTCATAATTTGGACCAGTCGCGGATAGGGCGAAAGACTAAATCTCAACTGATCTTCTTCATCTTCTGAATATTGATGCGTTTGGATGTTAGAAGACCCCACGGAGCGAAGACGGCTGATTTGTGGGGGGGTTTCGGGGGCAAATTTGGAAAAATCATTTTGGTCATAATTTGGACCAGTCGCTGATAGGGCGAAAGACTAAATCTCAACGGATCTTCTTCATCGTCTGAATATTGATGCGTTTGGATGTTAGAAGACCCCACGGAGCAAAGACGGCTGATTTGGGGGGGGGGTTTCGGGGGCAAATTTGGAAAAATCATTTTGGTCATAATTTGGACCAGTCGCGGATAGGGCGAAAGACTAAATCTCAACGGATCTTCTTCATCTTCTGAATATTTATGCGTTTGGATGTTAGAAGACCCCACGGAGCAAAGACGGCTGATTTGGGGGGGGTTTCGGGGGCAAATTTGGAAAAATCATTTTGGTCATAATTTGGACCAGTCGCGGATAGGGCGAAAGACTAAATCTCAACGGATCTTCTTCATCTTCTGAATATTGATGCGTTTGGATGTTAGAAGACCCCACGGAGCGAAGACGGCTGATTTGTGGGGGGGTTTCGAGGGCAAATTTGGAAAAATCATTTTGGTCATAATTTGGACCAGTCGCGGATAGGGCGAAAGACTAAATCTCAACGGATCTTCTTCATCTTCTGAATATTGATGCGTTTGGATGTTAGAAGACCCCACGGAGCGAAGACGGCTGATTTGGGGGGGGGTTTCGGGGGCAAATTTGGAAAAATCATTTTGGTCATAATTTGGACCAGTCGCGGATAGGGCGAAAGACTAAATCTCAACGGATCTTCTTCATCTTCTGAATATTGATGCGTTTGGATGTTAGAAGACCCCACGGAGCGAAGACGGCTGATTTGGGGGGGTTTCGGGGGCAAATTTGGAAAAATCATTTTGGTCATAATTTGGACCAGTCGCGGATAGGGCGAAAGACTAAATCTCAACGGATCTTCTTCATCTTCTGAATATTGATGCGTTTGGATGTTAGAAGACCCCACGGAGCGAAGACGGCTGATTTGTGGGGGGGTTTCGAGGGCAAATTTGGAAAAATCATTTTGGTCATAATTTGGACCAGTCGCGGATAGGGCGAAAGACTAAATCTCAACGGATCTTCTTCATCTTCTGAATATTGATGCGTTTGGATGTTAGAAGACCCCACGGAGCGAAGACGGCTGATTTGTGGGGGGGTTTCGGGGGCAAATTTGGAAAAATCATTTTGGTCATAATTTGGACCAGTCGCGGATAGGGCGAAAGACTAAATCTCAACGGATCTTCTTCATCTTCTGAATATTGATGCGTTTGGATGTTAGAAGACCCCACGGAGCAAAGACGGCTGATTTGGGGGGGGGTTTCGGGGGCAAATTTGGAAAAATCATTTTGGTCATAATTTGGACCAGTCGCGGATAGGGCGAAAGACTAAATCTCAACGGATCTTCTTCATCTTCTGAATATTGATGCGTTTGGATGTTAGAAGACCCCACGGAGCGAAGACGGCTGATTTGGGGGGGGGTTTCGGGGGCAAATTTGGAAAAATCATTTTGGTCATAATTTGGACCAGTCGCGGATAGGGCGAAAGACTAAATCTCAACGGATCTTCTTCATCTTTTGAATATTGATGCGTTTGTATGTTAGAAGACCCCACGGAGCAAAGACGGCTGATTTGTGGGGGGGTTTCGGGGGCAAATTTGGAAAAATCATTTTGGTCATAATTTGGACCAGTCGCGGATAGGGCGAAAGACTAAATCTCAACGGATCTTCTTCATCTTCTGAATATTGATGCGTTTGGATGTTAGAAGACCCCACGGAGTGAAGACGGCTGATTTGGGGGGGGGGTTTGGGGGGCAAATTTGGAAAAATCATTTTGGTCATAATTTGGACCAGTCGCGGATAGGGCGAAAGACTAAATCTCAACGGATCTTCTTCATCTTCTGAATATTGATGCGTTTGGATGTTTGAAGACCCCACGGAGCGAAGACGGCTGATTTGGGGGGGGTTTCGGGGGCAAATTTGGAAAAATCATTTTGGTCATAATTTGGACCAGTCGCGGATAGGGCGAATGACTAAATCTCAACGGATCTTCTTCATCTTCTGAATATTGATGCGTTTGGATGTTAGAAGACCCCACGGAGCGAAGACGGCTGATTTGTGGGGGGGTTTCGGGGGCAAATTTGGAAAAATCATTTTGGTCATAATTTGGACCAGTCGCGGATAGGGCGAAAGACTAAATCTCAACGGATCTTCTTCATCTTCTGAATATTGATGCGTTTGGATGTTAGAAGACCCCACGGAGCAAAGACGGCTGATTTGGGGGGGGTTTCGGGGGCAAATTTGGAAAAATCATTTTGGTCATAATTTGGACCAGTCGCGGATAGGGCGAAAGACTAAATCTCAACGGATCTTCTTCATCTTCTGAATATTGATGCGTTTGGATTTTAGAAGACCCCACGGAGCGAAGACGGCTGATTTGGGGGGGGGGTTTCGGGGGCAAATTTGGAAAAATCATTTTGGTCATAATTTGGACCAGTCCCGGATAGGGCGAAAGACTAAATCTCAACGGATCTTCTTCATCTTCTGAATATTGATGCGTTTGGATGTTAGAAGACCCCACGGAGCGAAGACGGCTGATTTGGGGGGGGTTTCGGGGGCAAATTTGGAAAAATCATTTTGGTCATAATTTGGACCAGTCGCGGATAGGGCGAAAGACTAAATCTCAACGGATCTTCTTCATCTTCTGAATATTGATGCGTTTGGATATAGAAGACCCCACGGAGCGAAGACGGCTGATTTGGGGGGGGTTTCGGGGGCAAATTTGGAAAAATCATTTTGGTCATAATTTGGACCAGTCGCGGATAGGGCGAAAGACTAAATCTCAACGGATCTTCTTCATCTTCTGAATATTGATGCGTTTGGATGTTAGAAGACCCCACGGAGCGAAGACGGCTGATTTGGGGGGGGTTTCGGGGGCAAATTTGGAAAAATCATTTTGGTCATAATTTGGACCAGTCGCGGATAGGGCGAAAGACTAAATCTCAACGGATCTTCTTCATCTTCTGAATATTGATGCGTTTGGATGTTAGAAGACCCCACGGAGCGAAGACGGCTGATTTGTGGGGGGTTTTCGGGGGCAAATTTGGAAAAATCATTTTGGTCATAATTTGGACCAGTCGCGGATAGGGCGAAAGACTAAATCTCAACGGATCTTCTTCATCTTCTGAATATTGATGCGTTTGGATGTTAAAAGACCCCACGGAGCGAAGACGGCTGATTTGGGGGGGGTTTCGGGGGCAAATTTGGGAAAAATCATTTTGGTCATAATTTGGACCAGTCGCGGATAGGGCGAAAGACTAAATCTCAACGGATCTTCTTCATCTTCTGAATATTGATGCGTTTGGATGTTAGAAGACCCCACGGAGCGAAGACGGCTGATTTGGGGGGGGTTTCGGGGGCAAATTTGGAAAAATCATTTTGGTCATAATTTGGACCAGTCGCGGATAGGGCGAAAGACTAAATCTCAACGGATCTTCTTCATCTTCTGAATATTGATGCGTTTGGATGTTAGAAGACCCCACGGAGCGAAGACGGCTGATTTGTGGGGGGGTTTCGGGGGCAAATTTGGAAAAATCATTTTGGTCATAATTTGGACCAGTCGCGGATAGGGCGAAAGACTAAATCTCAACGGATCTTCTTCATCTTCTGAATATTGATGCGTTTGGATGTTAGAAGACCCCACGGAGCGAAGACGGCTGATTTGGGGGGGGTTTCGGGGGCAAATTTGGAAAAATCATTTTGGTCATAATTTGGACCAGTCGCGGATAGGGCGAAAGACTAAATCTCAACGGATCTTCTTCATCTTCTGAATATTGATGCGTTTGGATGTTAGAAGACCCCACGGAGCGAAGACGGCTGATTTGGGGGGGGGTTTCGGGGGGCAAATTTGGAAAAATCATTTTGGTCATAATTTGGACCAGTCGCGGATAGGGCGAAAGACTAAATCTCAATGGATCTTCTTCATCTTCTGAATATTGATGCGTTTGGATGTTAGAAGACCCCACGGAGCGAAGACGGCTGATTTGTGGGGGGGTTTCGGGGGCAAATTTGGAAAAATAATTTTGGTCATAATTTGGACCAGTCGCGGATAGGGCGAAAGACTAAATCTCAACGGATCTTCTTCATCTTCTGAATATTGATGCGTTTGGATGTTAGAAGACCCCACGGAGCGAAGACGGCTGATTTGTGGGGGGGTTTCGGGGGCAAATTTGGAAAAATCATTTTGGTCATAATTTAGACCAGTCGCGGATAGGGCGAAAGACTAAATCTCAACGGATCTTCTGAATATTGATGCGTTTGGATGTTAGAAGACCCCACGGAGCAAAGACGGCTGATTTGGGGGGGGTTTCGGGGGCAAATTTGGAAAAATCATTTTGGTCATAATTTGGACCAGTCGCGGATAGGGCGAAAGACTAAATCTCAACGGATCTTCTTCATCTTCTGAATATTGATGCGTTTGGATGTTAGAAGACCCCACGGAGCGAAGACGGCTGATTTGTGGGGGGGTTTCGGGGGCAAATTTGGAAAAATCATTTTGGCCATAATTTGGACCAGTCGCGGATAGGGCGAAAGACTAAATCTCAACGGATCTTCTTCATCTTCTGAATATTGATGCGTTTGGATGTTAGAAGACCCCACGGAGCGAAGACGGCTGATTTGGGAGGGGTTTCGGGGGCAAATTTGGAAAAATCATTTTGGTCATAATTTGGACCAGTCGCGGATAGGGCGAAAGACTAAATCTCAACGGATCTTCTTCATCTTCTGAATATTGATGCGTTTGGATGTTAGTAGACCCCACGGAGCGAAGACGGCTGATTTGGGGGGGGGGTTTCGGGGGCAAATTTGGAAAAATCATTTTGGTCATAATTTGGACCAGTCGCGGATAGGGCGAAAGACTAAATCTCAATGGAACTTCTTCATCTTCTGAATATTGATGCGTTTGGATGTTAGAAGACCCCACGGAGCGAAGACGGCTGATTTGTGGGGGGGTTTCGGGGGCAAATTTGGAAAAATCATTTTGGTCATAATTTGGACCAGTCGCGGATAGGGCGAAAGACTAAATCTCAACGGATCTTCTTCATCTTTTGAATATTGATGCGTTTGTATGTTAGAAGACCCCACGGAGCGAAGACGGCTGATTTGTGGGGGGGTTTCGGGGGCAAATTTGGAAAAATCATTTTGGTCATAATTTGGACCAGTCGCGGATAGGGCGAAAGACTAAATCTCAATGGATCTTCTTCATCTTCTGAATATTGATGCGTTTGGATGTTAGAAGACCCCACGGAGTGAAGACGGCTGATTTGGGGGGGGGGGGTTTCGGGGGCAAATTTGGAAAAATCATTTTGGTCATAATTTGGACCAGTCGCGGATAGGGCGAAAGACTAAATCTCAACGGATCTTCTTCATCTTCTGAATATTGATGCGTTTGGATGTTTGAAGACCCCACGGAGCGAAGACGGCTGATTTGGGGGGGGTTTCGGGGGCAAATTTGGAAAAATCATTTTGGTCATAATTTGGACCAGTCGCGGATAGGGCGAAAGACTAAATCTCAACGGATCTTCTTCATCTTCTGAATATTGATGCGTTTGGATGTTAGAAGACCCCACGGAGCGAAGACGGCTGATTTGTGGGGGGGTTTCGGGGGCAAATTTGGAAAAATCATTTTGGTCATAATTTGGACCAGTCGCGGATAGGGCGAAAGACTAAATCTCAACGGATCTTCTTCATCTTCTGAATATTGATGCGTTTGGATGTTAAAAGACCCCACGGAGCAAAGACGGCTGATTTGGGGGGGGGTTTCGGGGGCAAATTTGGAAAAATCATTTTGGTCATAATTTGGACCAGTCGCGGATAGGGCGAAAGACTAAATCTCAACGGATCTTCTTCATCTTCTGAATATTGATGCGTTTGGATTTTAGAAGACCCCACGGAGCGAAGACGGCTGATTTGGGGGGGGGTTTCGGGGGCAAATTTGGAAAAATCATTTTGGTCATAATTTGGACCAGTCGCGGATAGGGCGAAAGACTAAATCTCAACGGATCTTCTTCATCTTCTGAATATTGATGCGTTTGGATGTTAGAAGACCCCACGGAGCGAAGACGGCTGATTTGGGGGGGTTTTCGGGGGCAAATTTGGAAAAATCATTTTGGTCATAATTTGGACCAGTCGCGGATAGGGCGAAAGACTAAATCTCAACGGATCTTCTTCATCTTCTGAATATTGATGCGTTTGGATGTTAGAAGACCCCACGGAGCGAAGACGGCTGATTTGGGGGGGGTTTCGGGGGCAAATTTGGAAAAATCATTTTGGTCATAATTTGGACCAGTCGCGGATAGGGCGAAAGACTAAATCTCAACGGATCTTCTTCATCTTCTGAATATTGATGCGTTTGGATGTTAGAAGACCCCACGGAGCGAAGACGGCTGATTTGGGGGGGGTTTCGGGGGCAAATTTGGAAAAATCATTTTGGTCATAATTTGGACCAGTCGCGGATAGGGCGAAAGACTAAATCTCAACGGATCTTCTTCATCTTCTGAATATTGATGCGTTTGGATGTTAGAAGACCCCACGGAGCGAAGACGGCTGATTTGTGGGGGGGTTTCGGGGGCAAATTTGGAAAAATCATTTTGGTCATAATTTGGACCAGTCGCGGATAGGGCGAAAGACTAAATCTCAACGGATCTTCTTCATCTTCTGAATATTGATGCGTTTGGATGTTAGAAGACCCCACGGAGCGAAGACGGCTGATTTGGGGGGGGTTTCGGGGGCAAATTTGGAAAAATCATTTTGGTCATAATTTGGACCAGTCGCGGATAGGGCGAAAGACTAAATCTCAACGGATCTTCTTCATCTTCTGAATATTGATGCGTTTGGATGTTAGAAGACCCCACGGAGCGAAGACGGCTGATTTGGGGGGGGGTTTCGGGGGGCAAATTTGGAAAAATCATTTTGGTCATAATTTGGACCAGTCGCGGATAGGGCGAAAGACTAAATCTCAATGGATCTTCTTCATCTTCTGAATATTGATGCGTTTGGATGTTAGAAGACCCCACGGAGCGAAGACGGTTGATTTGTGGGGGGGTTTCGGGGGCAAATTTGGAAAAATAATTTTGGTCATAATTTGGACCAGTCGCGGATAGGGCGAAAGACTAAATCTCAACGGATCTTCTTCATCTTCTGAATATTGATGCGTTTGGATGTTAGAAGACCCCACGGAGCGAAGACGGCTGATTTGTGGGGGGGTTTCGGGGGCAAATTTGGAAAAATCATTTTGGTCATAATTTAGACCAGTCGCGGATAGGGCGAAAGACTAAATCTCAACAAATCTTCTTCATCTTCTGAATATTGATGCGTTTGGATGTTAGAAGACCCCACGGAGCAAAGACGGCTGATTTGGGGGGGGTTTCGGGGGCAAATTTGGAAAAATCATTTTGGTCATAATTTGGACCAGTCGCGGATAGGGCGAAAGACTAAATCTCAACGGATCTTCTTCATCTTCTGAATATTGATGCGTTTGGATGTTAGAAGACCCCACGGAGCGAAGACGGCTGATTTGTGGGGGGGTTTCGGGGGCAAATTTGGAAAAATCATTTTGGCCATAATTTGGACCAGTCGCGGATAGGGCGAAAGACTAAATCTCAACGGATCTTCTTCATCTTCTGAATATTGATGCGTTTGGATGTTAAAAGACCCCACGGAGCGAAGACGGCTGATTTGGGAGGGGTTTCGGGGGCAAATTTGGAAAAATCATTTTGGTCATAATTTGGACCAGTCGCGGATAGGGCGAAAGACTAAATCTCAACGGATCTTCTTCATCTTCTGAATATTGATGCGTTTGGATGATAGAAGACCCCACGGAGCGAAGACGGCTGATTTGGGGGGGATTTCGGGGGCAAATTTGGAAAAATCATTTTGGTCATAATTTGGACCAGTCGCGGATAGGGCGAAAGACTAAATCTCAACGGATCTTCTTCATCTTCTGAATATTGATGCGTTTGGATGTTAGAAGACCCCACGGAGCGAAGACGGCTGATTTGTGGGGGGGTTTCGGGGGCAAATTTGGAAAAATCATTTTGGTCATAATTTGGACCAGTCGCGGATAGGGCGAAAGACTAAATCTCAACGGATCTTCTTCATCTTCTGAATATTGATGCGTTTGGATGTTAGAAGACCCCACGGAGCGAAGACGGCTGATTTGGGGGGGGTTTCGGGGGCAAATTTGGAAAAATCATTTTGGTCATAATTTGGACCAGTCGCGGATAGGGAGAAAGACTAAATCTCAACGGATCTTCTTCATCTTCTGAATATTGATGCGTTTGGATGTTAGAAGACCCCACGGAGCGAAGACGGCTGATTTGGGGGGGGTTTCGGGGGCAAATTTTGAAAAATCATTTTGGTCATAATTTTGACCAGTCGCGGATAGGGCGAAAGACTAAATCTCAACGGATCTTCTTCATCTTCTGAATATTGATGCGTTTGGATGTTAGAAGACCCCACGGAGCGAAGACGGCTGATTTGGGGGGAGTTTCGGGGGCAAATTTGGAAAAATCATTTTGGTCATAATTTGGACCAGTCGCGGATAGGGCGAAAGACTAAATCTCAACGGATCTTCTTCATCTTCTGAATATTGATGCGTTTGGATGTTAGAAGACCCCACGGAGCGAAGACGGCTGATTTGGGGGGGGTTTCGGGGGCAAATTTGGAAAAATCATTTTGGTCATAATTTGGACCAGTCGCGGATAGGGCGAAAGACTAAATCTCAACGGATCTTCTTCATCTTCTGAATATTGATGCGTTTGGATGTTAGTAGACCCCACGGAGTGAAGACGGCTGATTTGGGGGGGGTTTCGGGGGCAAATTTCGAAAAATCATTTTGGTCATAATTTGGACCAGTCGCGGATAGGGCGAAAGACTAAATCTCAATGGAACTTCTTCATCTTCTGAATATTGATGCGTTTGGATGTTAGAAGACCCCACGGAGCGAAGACGGCTGATTTGTGGGGGGGTTTCGGGGGCAAATTTGGAAAAATCATTTTGGTCATAATTTGGACCAGTCGCGGATAGGGCGAAAGACTAAATCTCAACGGATCTTCTTCATCTTCTGAATATTGATGCGTTTGGATGTTAGAAGACCCCACGGAGCTAAGACGGCTGATTTGGGGGGGGTTTCGGGGGCAAATTTGGAAAAATCATTTTGGTCATAATTTGGACCAGTCGCGGATAGGGCGAAAGACTAAATCTCAACGGATCTTCTTCATCTTCTGAATATTGATGCGTTTGGATGTTAGAAGACCCCACGGAGCGAAGACGGCTGATTTGTGGGGGGGTTTCGGGGGCAAATTTTGAAAAATCATTTTGGTCATAATTTGGACCAGTCGCGGATAGGGCGAAAGACTAAATCTCAACGGATCTTCTTCATCTTCTGAATATTGATGCGTTTGGATGTTAGAAGACCCCACGTAGCGAAGACGGCTGATTTGGGGGGGGTTTCGGGGGCAAATTTGGAAAAATCATTTTGGTCATAATTTGGACCAGTCGCGGATAGGGCGAAAGACTAAATCTCAACGGATCTTCTTCATCTTCTGAATATTGATGCGTTTGGATGTTAGAAGACCCCACGGAGCGAAGACGGCTGATTTGGGGGGGGTTTCGGGGGCAAATTTTGAAAAATCATTTTGGTCATAATTTTGACCAGTCGCGGATAGGGCGAAAGACTAAATCTCAACGGATCTTCTTCATCTTCTGAATATTGATGCGTTTGGATGTTAGAAGACCCCACGGAGCGAAGACAGCTGATTTGGGGGGGGTTTCGGGGGCAAATTTGGAAAAATCATTTTGGTCATAATTTGGACCAGTCGCGGATAGGGCGAAAGACTAAATCTCAACGGATCTTCTTCATCTTCTGAATATTGATGCGTTTGGATGTTAGAAGACCCCACGGAGCGAAGACGGCTGATTTGGGGGGGGTTTCGGGGGCAAATTTGGAAAAATCATTTTGGTCATAATTTGGACCAGTCGCGGATAGGGCGAAAGACTAAATCTCAACGGATCTTCTTCATCTTCTGAATATTGATGCGTTTGGATGTTAGAAGACCCCACGGAGCGAAGACGGCTGATTTGTGGGAGGGTTTCGGGGGCAAATTTGGAAAAATCATTTTGGTCATAATTTGGACCAGTCGCGGATAGGGCGAAAGACTAAATCTCAACGGATCTTCTTCATCTTCTGAATATTGATGCGTTTGGATGTTAGAAGACCCCACGGAGCAAAGACGGCAGATTTGGGGGGGGTTTCGGGGGCAAATTTGGAAAAATCATTTTGGTCATAATTTGGACCAGTCGCGGATAGGGCGAAAGACTAAATCTCAACGGATCTTCTTCATCTTCTGAATATTGATGCGTTTGGATGTTAGAAGACCCCACGGAGCGAAGACGGCTGATTTGGGGGGGGTTTCGGGGGCAAATTTGGAAAAATAATTTTGGTCATAATTTGGACCAGTCGCGGATAGGGCGAAAGACTAAATCTCAACGGATCTTCTTCATCTTCTGAATATTGATGCGTTTGGATGTTAGAAGACCCCACGTAGCGAAGACGGCTGATTTGGGGGGGGTTTCGGGGGCAAATTTGGAAAAATCATTTTGGTCATAATTTGGACCAGTCGCGGATAGGGCGAAAGACTAAATCTCAACGGATCTTCTTCATCTTCTGAATATTGATGCGTTTGGATGTTAGAAGACCCCACGGAGCGAAGACGGCTGATTTGGGGGGGGTTTCGGGGGCAAATTTTGAAAAATCATTTTGGTCATAATTTTGACCAGTCGCGGATAGGGCGAAAGACTAAATCTCAACGGATCTTCTTCATCTTCTGAATATTGATGCGTTTGGATGTTAGAAGACCCCACGGAGCGAAGACAGCTGATTTGGGGGGGGTTTCGGGGGCAAATTTGGAAAAATCATTTTGGTCATAATTTGGACCAGTCGCGGATAGGGCGAAAGACTAAATCTCAACGGATCTTCTTCATCTTCTGAATATTGATGCGTTTGGATGTTAGAAGACCCCACGGAGCGAAGACGGCTGATTTGGGGGGGGTTTCGGGGGCAAATTTGGAAAAATCATTTTGGTCATAATTTGGACCAGTCGCGGATAGGGCGAAAGACTAAATCTCAACGGATCTTCTTCATCTTCTGAATATTGATGCGTTTGGATGTTAGAAGACCCCACGGAGCGAAGACGGCTGATTTGTGGGAGGGTTTCGGGGGCAAATTTGGAAAAATCATTTTGGTCATAATTTGGACCAGTCGCGGATAGGGCGAAAGACTAAATCTCAACGGATCTTCTTCATCTTCTGAATATTGATGCGTTTGGATGTTAGAAGACCCCACGGAGCAAAGACGGCAGATTTGGGGGGGGTTTCGGGGGCAAATTTGGAAAAATCATTTTGGTCATAATTTGGACCAGTCGCGGATAGGGCGAAAGACTAAATCTCAACGGATCTTCTTCATCTTCTGAATATTGATGCGTTTGGATGTTAGAAGACCCCACGGAGCGAAGACGGCTGATTTGGGGGGGGTTTCGGGGGCAAATTTGGAAAAATAATTTTGGTCATAATTTGGACCAGTCGCGGATAGGGCGAAAGACTAAATCTCAACGGATCTTCTTCATCTTCTGAATATTGATGCGTTTGGATGTTAGAAGACCCCACGGAGCGAAGACGGCTGATTTGTGGGGGGGTTTCGGGGGCAAATTTGGAAAAATCATTTTGGTCATAATTTGGACCAGTCGCGGATAGGGAGAAAGACTAAATCTCAACGGATCTTCTTCATCTTCTGAATATTGATGCGTTTGGATGTTAGAAGACCCCACGGAGCAAAGACGGCTGATTTTGGGGGGGTTTCGGGGGCAAATTTGGGAAAAATCATTTTGGTCATAATTTGGACCAGTCGCGGATAGGGCGAAAGACTAAATCTCAACGGATCTTCTTCATCTTCTGAATATTGATGCGTTTGGATGTTAGAAGACCCCACGGAGCGAAGACGGCTGATTTGGGGGGGGTTTCGGGGGCAAATTTGGAAAAATCATTTTGGTCATAATTTGGACCAGTCGCGGATAGGGCGAAAGACTTAATCTCAACGGATCTTCTTCATCTTCTGAATATTGATGCGTTTGGATGTTAGAAGACCCCACGGAGCGAAGACGGATGATTTGTGGGGGGGTTTCGGGGGCAAATTTGGAAAAATCATTTTGGTCATAATTTGGACCAGTCGCGGATAGGGCGAAAGACTAAATCTCAACGGATCTTCTTCATCTTCTGAATATTGATGCGTTTGGATGTTAGAAGACCCCACGGAGCGAAGACGGCTGATTTGTGGGGGGGTTTCGGGGGCAAATTTGGAAAAATCATTTTAGTCATAATTTGGACCAGTCGCGGATAGGGCGAAAGACTAAATCTCAACGGATCTTCTTCATCTTCTGAATATTGATGCGTTTGGATGTTAGAAGACCCCACGGA
Source organism: Lytechinus pictus (assembly GCF_037042905.1). Lineage (NCBI taxonomy): Eukaryota > Metazoa > Echinodermata > Echinoidea > Temnopleuroida > Toxopneustidae > Lytechinus > Lytechinus pictus. Next base: position 28,508 of record NW_026974212.1, on the reverse strand, counting down.
GCGAAGACGGCTGATTTGGGGGGGGTTTCGGGGGCAAATTTGGAAAAATCATTTTGGTCATAATTTGGACCAGTCGCGGATAGGGCGAAAGACTAAATCTCAACGGATCTTCTTCATCTTCTTAATATTGATGCGTTTGGATGTTAGAAGACCCCACGGAGCGAAGACGGCTGATTTGGGGGGGGGTTTCGGGGGCAAATTTGGAAAAATCATTTTGGTCATAATTTGGACCAGTCGCGGATAGGGCGAAAGACTAAATCTCAACGGATCTTCTTCATCTTCTGAATATTGATGCGTTTGGATGTTAGAAGACCCCACGGAGCAAAGACGGCTGATTTGTGGGGGGGTTTCGGGGGCAAATTTGGAAAAATCATTTTGGTCATAATTTGGACCAGTCGCGGATAGGGCGAAAGACTAAATCTCAACGGATCTTCTTCATCTTCTGAATATTGATGCGTTTGGATGTTAGAAGACCCCACGGAGCGAAGACGGCTGATTTGGGGGGGGTTTCGGGGGCAAATTTGGAAAAATCATTTTGGTCATAATTTGGACCAGTCGCGGATAGGGCGAAAGACTAAATCTCAACGGATCTTCTTCATCTTCTGAATATTGATGCGTTTGGATGTTAGAAGACCCCACGGAGCGAAGACGGCTGATTTGGGGGGGGTTTTGGGGGCAAATTTGGAAAAATCATTTTGGTCATAATTTGGACCAGTCGCGGATAGGGCGAAAGACTAAATCTCAATGGATCTTCTTCATCTTCTGAATATTGATGCGTTTGGATGTTAGAAGACCCCACGGAGCGAAGACGGCTGATTTGGGGGGGGTTTCGGGGGCAAATTTGGGAAAAATCATTTTGGTCATAATTTGGACCAGTCGCGGATAGGGCGAAAGACTAAATCTCAACGGATCTTCTTCATCTTCTGAATATTGATGCGTTTGGATGTTAGAAGACCCCACGGAGCGAAGACGGCTGATTTGGGGGGGGTTTCGGGGGCAAATTTGGAAAAATCATTTTGGTCATAATTTGGACCAGTCGCGGATAGGGCGAAAGACTAAATCTTAACGGATCTTCTTCATCTTCTGAATATTGATGCGTTTGGATGTTAGAAGACCCCACGGAGCGAAGACGGCTGATTTGTGGGGGGGTTTCGGGGGCAAATTTGGAAAAATCATTTTAGTCATAATTTGGACCAGTCGCGGATAGGGCGAAAGACTAAATCTCAACGGATCTTCTTCATCTTCTGAATATTGATGCGTTTGGATGTTAGAAGACCCCACGGAGCGAAGACGGCTGATTTGGGGGGGGTTTCGGGGGCAAATTTGGAAAAATCATTTTGGTCATAATTTGGACCAGTCGCGGATAGGGCGAAAGACTAAATCTCAACGGATCTTCTTCATCTTCTTAATATTGATGCGTTTGGATGTTAGAAGACCCCACGGAGCGAAGACGGCTGATTTGGGGGGGGGTTTCGGGGGCAAATTTGGAAAAATCATTTTGGTCATAATTTGGACCAGTCGCGGATAGGGCGAAAGACTAAATCTCAACGGATCTTCTTCATCTTCTGAATATTGATGCGTTTGGATGTTAGAAGACCCCACGGAGCGAAGACGGCTGATTTGGGGGGGGTTTCGGGGGCAAATTTGGAAAAATCATTTTGGTCATAATTTGGACCAGTCGCGGATAGGGCGAAAGACTAAATCTCAACGGATCTTCTTCATCTTCTGAATATTGATGCGTTTGGATGTTAGAAGACCCCACGGAGCGAAGACGGCTGATTTGGGGGGGGTTTTGGGGGCAAATTTGGAAAAATCATTTTGGTCATAATTTGGACCAGTCGCGGATAGGGCGAAAGACTAAATCTCAACGGATCTTCTTCATCTTCTGAATATTGATGCGTTTGGATGTTAGAAGACCCCACGGAGCGAAGACGGCTGATTTGTGGGGGGGTTTCGGGGGCAAATTTGGAAAAATCATTTTGGTCATAATTTGGACCAGTCGCGGATAGGGCGAAAGACTAAATCTCAACGGATCTTCTTCATCTTCTGAATATTGATGCGTTTGGATGTTAGAAGACCCCACGGAGCGAAGACGGCTGATTTGTGGGGGGGTTTCGGGGGCAAATTTGGAAAAATCATTTTGGTCATAATTTGGACCAGTCGCGGATAGGGCGAAAGACTAAATCTCAACGGATCTTCTTCATCTTCTGAATATTGATGCGTTTGGATGTTAGAAGACCCCACGGAGCAAAGACGGCAGATTTGGGGGGGGTTTCGGGGGCAAATTTGGAAAAATCATTTTGGTCATAATTTGGACCAGTCGTGGATAGGGCGAAAGACTAAATCTCAACGGATCTTCTTCATCTTCTGAATATTGATGCGTTTGGATGTTAGAAGACCCCACGGAGCGAAGACGGCTGATTTGGGGGGGGTTTCGGGGGCAAATTTGGAAAAATCATTTTGGTCATAATTTGGACCAGTCGCGGATAGGGCGAAAGACTAAATCTCAACGGATCTTCTTCATCTTCTGAATATTGATGCGTTTGGATGTTAGAAGACCCCACGGAGCGAAGACGGCTGATTTGTGGGGGGGTTTCGGGGGCAAATTTGGAAAAATCATTTTGGTCATAATTTGGACCAGTCGCGGATAGGGAGAAAGACTAAATCTCAACGGATCTTCTTCATCTTCTGAATATTGATGCGTTTGGATGTTAGAAGACCCCACGGAGCGAAGACGGCTGATTTGGGGGGGGTTTCGGGGGCAAATATGGGAAAAATCATTTTGGTCATAATTTGGACCAGTCGCGGATAGGGCGAAAGACTAAATCTCAACGGATCTTCTTCATCTTCTGAATATTGATGCGTTTGGATGTTAGAAAACCCCACGGAGCGAAGACGGCTGATTTGGGGGGGGTTTCGGGGGCAAATTTGGAAAAATCATTTTGGTCATAATTTGGACCAGTCGCGGATAGGGCGAAAGACTTAATCTCAACGGATCTTCTTCATCTTCTGAATATTGATGCGTTTGGATGTTAGAAGACCCCACGGAGCGAAGACGGATGATTTGTGGGGGGGTTTCGGGGGCAAATTTGGAAAAATCATTTTGGTCATAATTTGGACCAGTCGCGGATAGGGCGAAAGACTAAATCTCAACGGATCTTCTTCATCTTCTGAATATTGATGCGTTTGGATGTTAGAAGACCCCACGGAGCAAAGACAGCTGATTTGTGGGGGGGTTTCGGGGGCAAATTTGGAAAAATCATTTTAGTCATAATTTGGACCAGTCGCGGATAGGGCGAAAGACTAAATCTCAACGGATCTTCTTCATCTTCTGAATATTGATGCGTTTGGATGTTAGAAGACCCCACGGAGCGAAGACGGCTGATTTGGGGGGGGTTTCGGGGGCAAATTTGGAAAAATCATTTTAGTCATAATTTGGACCAGTCGCGGATAGGGCGAAAGACTAAATCTCAACGGATCTTCTTCATCTTCTGAATATTGATGCGTTTGGATGTTAGAAGACCCCACGGAGCGAAGACGGCTGATTTGGGGGGGGTTTCGGGGGCAAATTTGGAAAAATCATTTTGGTCATAATTTGGACCAGTCGCGGATAGGGCGAAAGACTTAATCTCAACGGATCTTCTTCATCTTCTTAATATTGATGCGTTTGGATGTTAGAAGACCCCACGGAGCGAAGACGGCTGATTTGGGGGGGGGGTTTCGGGGGCAAATTTGGAAAAATCATTTTGGTCATAATTTGGACCAGTCGCGGATAGGGCGAAAGACTAAATCTCAACGGATCTTCTTCATCTTCTGAATATTGATGCGTTTGGATGTTAGAAGACCCCACGGAGCAAAGACGGCTGATTTGTGGGGGGGTTTCGGGGGCAAATTTGGAAAAATCATTTTGGTCATAATTTGGACCAGTCGCGGATAGGGCGAAAGACTAAATCTCAACGGATCTTCTTCATCTTCTGAATATTGATGCGTTTGGATGTTAGAAGACCCCACGGAGCGAAGACGGCTGATTTGGGGGGGGTTTCGGGGGCAAATTTGGAAAAATCATTTTGGTCATAATTTGGACCAGTCGCGGATAGGGCGAAAGACTAAATCTCAACGGATCTTCTTCATCTTCTGAATATTGATGCGTTTGGATGTTAGAAGACCCCACGGAGCGAAGACGGCTGATTTGGGGGGGGTTTTGGGGGCAAATTTGGAAAAATCATTTTGGTCATAATTTGGACCAGTCGCGATAGGGCGAAAGACTAAATCTCAACGGATCTTCTTCATCTTCTGAATATTGATGCGTTTGGATGTTAGAAGACCCCACGGAGCGAAGACGGCTGATTTGTGGGGGGGTTTCGGGGGCAAATTTGGAAAAATCATTTTGGTCATAATTTGGACCAGTCGCGGATAGGGCGAAAGACAAAATCTCAACGGATCTTCTTCATCTTCTGAATATTGATGCGTTTGGATGTTAGAAGACCCCACGGAGCGAAGACGGCTGATTTGGGGGGGGTTTCAGGGGCAAATTTGGAAAAATCATTTTGGTCATAATTTGGACCAGTCGCGGATAGGGCGAAAGACTAAATCTCAACGGATCTTCTTCATCTTCTGAATATTGATGCGTTTGGATGTTAGAAGACCCCACGGAGCGAAGACGGCTGATTTGGGGGGGGTTTCGGGGGCAAATTTGGAAAAATCATTTTGGTCATAATTTGGACCAGTCGCGGATAGGGCGAAAGACTAAATCTCAACGGATCTTCTTCATCTTCTGAATATTGATGCGTTTGGATGTTAGAAGACCCCACGGAGCAAAGACGGCTGATTTGGGGGGGGTTTCGGGGGCAAATTTGGAAAAATTATTTTGGTCATAATTTGGACCAGTCGCGGATAGGGCGAAAGACTAAATCTCAACGGATCTTCTTCATCTTCTGAATATTGATGCGTTTGGATGTTAGAAGACCCCACGGAGCGAAGACGGCTGATTTGTGGGGGGGTTTCGGGGGCAAATTTGGAAAAATCATTTTAGTCATAATTTGGACCAGTCGCGGATAGGGCGAAAGACTAAATCTCAACGGATCTTCTTCATCTTCTGAATATTGATGCGTTTGGATGTTAGAAGACCCCACGGAGCGAAGACGGCTGTTTTGGGGGGGGTTTCGGGGGCAAATTTGGAAAAATCATTTTGGTCATAATTTGGACCAGTCGCGGATAGGGCGAAAGACTAAATCTCAACGGATTTTCTTCATCTTCTTAATATTGATGCGTTTGGATGTTAGAAGACCCCACGGAGCGAAGACGGCTGATTTGGGGGGGGTTTCGGGGGCAAATTTGGAAAAATCATTTTGGTCATAATTTGGACCAGTCGCGGATAGGGCGAAAGACTAAATCTCAACGGATCTTCTTCATCTTCTGAATATTGATGCGTTTGGATGTTAGAAGACCCCACGGAGCGAAGACGGCTGATTTGGGGGGGGTTTCGGGGGCAAATTTGGAAAAATCATTTTGGTCATAATTTGGACCAGTCGCGGATAGGGCGAAAGACTAAATCTCAACGGATCTTCTTCATCTTCTGAATATTGATGCGTTTGGATGTTAGAAGACCCCACGGAGCGAAGACGGCTGATTTGTGGGGGGGTTTCGGGGGCAAATTTGGAAAAATCATTTTGGTCATAATTTGGACCAGTCGCGGATAGGGCGAAAGACTAAATCTCAACGGATCTTCTTCATCTTCTGAATATTGATGCGTTTGGATGTTAGAAGACCCCACGGAGCGAAGACGGCTGATTTGTGGGGGGGTTTCGGGGGCAAATTTGGAAAAATCATTTTGGTCATAATTTGGACCAGTCGCGGATAGGGCGAAAGACTAAATCTCAACGGATCTTCTTCATCTTCTGAATATTGATGCGTTTGGATGTTAGAAGACCCCACGGAGCGAAGACGGCTGATTTGGGGGGGGTTTCAGGGGCAAATTTGGAAAAATCATTTTGGTCATAATTTGGACCAGTCGCGGATAGGGCGAAAGACTAAATCTCAACGGATCTTCTTCATCTTCTGAATATTGATGCGTTTGGATGTTAGAAGACCCCACGGAGCGAAGACGGCTGATTTCGGGGGGGTTTCGGGGGCAAATTTGGAAAAATCATTTTGGTCATAATTTGGACCAGTCGCGGATAGGGCGAAAGACTAAATCTTAACGGATCTTCTTCATCTTCTGAATATTGATGCGTTTGGATGTTAGAAGACCCCACGGAGCGAAGACGGCTGATTTGTGGGGGGGTTTCGGGGGCAAATTTGGAAAAATCATTTTAGTCATAATTTGGACCAGTCGCGGATAGGGCGAAAGACTAAATCTCAACGGATCTTCTTCATCTTCTGAATATTGATGCGTTTGGATGTTAGAAGACCCCACGGAGCGAAGACGGCTGATTTGGGGGGGGTTTCGGGGGCAAATTTGGAAAAATCATTTTGGTCATAATTTGGACCAGTCGCGGATAGGGCGAAAGACTAAATCTCAACGGATCTTCTTCATCTTCTTAATATTGATGCGTTTGGATGTTAGAAGACCCCACGGAGCGAAGACGGCTGATTTGGGGGGGGGTTTCGGGGGCAAATTTGGAAAAATCATTTTGGTCATAATTTGGACCAGTCGCGGATAGGGCGAAAGACTAAATCTCAACGGATCTTCTTCATCTTCTGAATATTGATGCGTTTGGATGTTAGAAGACCCCACGGAGCAAAGACGGCTGATTTGTGGGGGGGTTTCGGGGGCAAATTTGGAAAAATCATTTTGGTCATAATTTGGACCAGTCGCGGATAGGGCGAAAGACTAAATCTCAACGGATCTTCTTCATCTTCTGAATATTGATGCGTTTGGATGTTAGAAGACCCCACGGAGCGAAGACGGCTGATTTGGGGGGGGTTTCGGGGGCAAATTTGGAAAAATCATTTTGGTCATAATTTGGACCAGTCGCGGATAGGGCGAAAGACTAAAATCTCAACGGATCTTCTTCATCTTCTGAATATTGATGCGTTTGGATGTTAGAAGACCCAACGGAGCGAAGACGGCTGATTTGGGGGGGGTTTTGGGGGCAAATTTGGAAAAATCATTTTGGTCATAATTTGGACCAGTCGCGGATAGGGCGAAAGACTAAATCTCAACGGATCTTCTTCATCTTCTGAATATTGATGCGTTTGGATGTTAGAAGACCCCACGGAGCGAAGACGGCTGATTTGTGGGGGGGTTTCGGGGGCAAATTTGGAAAAATCATTTTGGTCATAATTTGGACCAGTCGCGGATAGGGCGAAAGACTAAATCTCAACGGATCTTCTTCATCTTCTGAATATTGATGCGTTTGGATGTTAGAAGACCCCACGGAGCGAAGACGGCTGATTTGTGGGGGGGTTTCGGGGGCAAATTTGGAAAAATCATTTTGGTCATAATTTGGACCAGTCGCGGATAGGGCGAAAGACTAAATCTCAACGGATCTTCTTCATCTTCTGAATATTGATGCGTTTGGATGTTAGAAGACCCCACGGAGCAAAGACGGCAGATTTGGGGGGGGTTTCGGGGGCAAATTTGGAAAAATCATTTTGGTCATAATTTGGACCAGTCGCGGATAGGGCGAAAGACTAAATCTCAACGGATCTTCTTCATCTTCTGAATATTGATGCGTTTGGATGTTAGAAGACCCCACGGAGCGAAGACGGCTGATTTGGGGGGGGTTTCGGGGGCAAATTTGGAAAAATCATTTTGGTCATAATTTGGACCAGTCGCGGATAGGGCGAAAGACTAAATCTCAACGGATCTTCTTCATCTTCTGAATATTGATGCGTTTGGATGTTAGAAGACCCCACGGAGCGAAGACGGCTGATTTGTGGGGGGGTTTCGGGGGCAAATTTGGAAAAATCATTTTGGTCATAATTTGGACCAGTCGCGGATAGGGAGAAAGACTAAATCTCAACGGATCTTCTTCATCTTCTGAATATTGATGCGTTTGGATGTTAGAAGACCCCACGGAGCGAAGACGGCTGATTTGGGGGGGGTTTCGGGGGCAAATTTGGGAAAAATCATTTTGGTCATAATTTGGACCAGTCGCGGATAGGGCGAAAGACTAAATCTCAACGGATCTTCTTCATCTTCTGAATATTGATGCGTTTGGATGTTAGAAAACCCAACGGAGCGAAGACGGCTGATTTGGGGGGGGTTTCGGGGGCAAATTTGGAAAAATCATTTTGGTCATAATTTGGACCAGTCGCGGATAGGGCGAAAGACTTAATCTCAACGGATCTTCTTCATCTTCTGAATATTGATGCGTTTGGATGTTAGAAGACCCCACGGAGCGAAGACGGATGATTTGTGGGGGGGTTTCGGGGGCAAATTTGGAAAAATCATTTTGGTCATAATTTGGACCAGTCGCGGATAGGGCGAAAGACTAAATCTCAACGGATCTTCTTCATCTTCTGAATATTGATGCGTTTGGATGTTAGAAGACCCCACGGAGCGAAGACAGCTGATTTGTGGGGGGGTTTCGGGGGCAAATTTGGAAAAATCATTTTAGTCATAATTTGGACCAGTCGCGGATAGGGCGAAAGACTTAATCTCAACGGATCTTCTTCATCTTCTGAATATTGATGCGTTTGGATGTTAGAAGACCCCACGGAGCGAAGACGGCTGATTTGGGGGGGGTTTCGGGGGCAAATTTGGAAAAATCATTTTGGTCATAATTTGGACCAGTCGCGGATAGGGCGAAAGACTTAATCTCAACGGATCTTCTTCATCTTCTTAATATTGATGCGTTTGGATGTTAGAAGACCCCACGGAGCGAAGACGGCTGATTTGGGGGGGGGTTTCGGGGGCAAATTTGGAAAAATCATTTTGGTCATAATTTGGACCAGTCGCGGATAGGGCGAAAGACTAAATCTCAACGGATCTTCTTCATCTTCTGAATATTGATGCGTTTGGATGTTAGAAGACCCCACGGAGCAAAGACGGCTGATTTGTGGGGGGGTTTCGGGGGCAAATTTGGAAAAATCATTTTGGTCATAATTTGGACCAGTCGCGGATAGGGCGAAAGACTAAATCTCAACGGATCTTCTTCATCTTCTGAATATTGATGCGTTTGGATGTTAGAAGACCCCACGGAGCGAAGACGGCTGATTTGGGGGGGGGTTTCGGGGGCAAATTTGGAAAAATCATTTTGGTCATAATTTGGACCAGTCGCGGATAGGGCGAAAGACTAAATCTCAACGGATCTTCTTCATCTTCTGAATATTGATGCGTTTGGATGTTAGAAGACCCCACGGAGCGAAGACGGCTGATTTGGGGGGGGTTTTGGGGGCAAATTTGGAAAAATCATTTTGGTCATAATTTGGACCAGTCGCGGATAGGGCGAAAGACTAAATCTCAACGGATCTTCTTCATCTTCTGAATATTGATGCGTTTGGATGTTAGAAGACCCCACGGAGCGAAGACGGCTGATTTGTGGGGGGGTTTCGGGGGCAAATTTGGAAAAATCATTTTGGTCATAATTTGGACCAGTCGCGGATAGGGCGAAAGACTAAATCTCAACGGATCTTCTTCATCTTCTGAATATTGATGCGTTTGGATGTTAGAAGACCCCACGGAGCGAAGACGGCTGATTTGGGGGGGGTTTCAGGGGCAAATTTGGAAAAATCATTTTGGTCATAATTTGGACCAGTCGCGGATAGGGCGAAAGACTAAATCTCAACGGATCTTCTTCATCTTCTGAATATTGATGCGTTTGGATGTTAGAAGACCCCACGGAGCGAAGACGGCTGATTTGGGGGGGGTTTCGGGGGCAAATTTGGAAAAATCATTTTGGTCATAATTTGGACCAGTCGCGGATAGGGCGAAAGACTAAATCTCAACGGATCTTCTTCATCTTCTGAATATTGATGCGTTTGGATGTTAGAAGACCCCACGGAGCAAAGACGGCTGATTTGGGGGGGGTTTCGGGGGCAAATTTGGAAAAATTATTTTGGTCATAATTTGGACCAGTCGCGGATAGGGCGAAAGACTAAATCTCAACGGATCTTCTTCATCTTCTGAATATTGATGCGTTTGGATGTTAGAAGACCCCACGGAGCGAAGACGGCTGATTTGTGGGGGGGTTTCGGGGGCAAATTTGGAAAAATCATTTTAGTCATAATTTGGACCAGTCGCGGATAGGGCGAAAGACTAAATCTCAACGGATCTTCTTCATCTTCTGAATATTGATGCGTTTGGATGTTAGAAGACCCCACGGAGCGAAGACGGCTGATTTGGGGGGGGTTTCGGGGGCAAATTTGGAAAAATCATTTTGGTCATAATTTGGACCAGTCGCGGATAGGGCGAAAGACTAAATCTCAACGGATTTTCTTCATCTTCTTAATATTGATGCGTTTGGATGTTAGAAGACCCCACGGAGCGAAGACGGCTGATTTGGGGGGGGTTTCAGGGGCAAATTTGGAAAAATCATTTTGGTCATAATTTGGACCAGTCGCGGATAGGGCGAAAGACTAAATCTCAACGGATCTTCTTCATCTTCTGAATATTGATGCGTTTGGATGTTAGAAGACCCCACGGAGCGAAGACGGCTGATTTGGGGGGGGTTTCGGGGGCAAATTTGGAAAAATCATTTTGGTCATAATTTGGACCAGTCGCGGATAGGGCGAAAGACTAAATCTCAACGGATCTTCTTCATCTTCTGAATATTGATGCGTTTGGATGTTAGAAGACCCCACGGAGCGAAGACGGCTGATTTGTGGGGGGGTTTCGGGGGCAAATTTGGAAAAATCATTTTGGTCATAATTTGGACCAGTCGCGGATAGGGCGAAAGACTAAATCTCAACGGATCTTCTTCATCTTCTGAATATTGATGCGTTTGGATGTTAGAAGACCCCACGGAGCGAAGACGGCTGATTTGTGGGGGGGTTTCGGGGGCAAATTTGGAAAAATCATTTTGGTCATAATTTGGACCAGTCGCGGATAGGGCGAAAGACTAAATCTCAACGGATCTTCTTCATCTTCTGAATATTGATGCGTTTGGATGTTAGAAGACCCCACGGAGCGAAGACGGCTGATTTGGGGGGGGTTTCAGGGGCAAATTTGGAAAAATCATTTTGGTCATAATTTGGACCAGTCGCGGATAGGGCGAAAGACTAAATCTCAACGGATCTTCTTCATCTTCTGAATATTGATGCGTTTGGATGTTAGAAGACCCCACGGAGCGAAGACGGCTGATTTCGGGGGGGTTTCGGGGGCAAATTTGGAAAAATCATTTTGGTCATAATTTGGACCAGTCGCGGATAGGGCGAAAGACTAAATCTCAACGGATCTTCTTCATCTTCTGAATATTGATGCGTTTGGATGTTAGAAGACCCCACGGAGCAAAGACGGCTGATTTGGGGGGGGTTTCGGGGGCAAATTTGGAAAAATTATTTTGGTCATAATTTGGACCAGTCGCGGATAGGGCGAAAGACTAAATCTCAACGGATCTTCTTCATCTTCTGAATATTGATGCGTTTGGATGTTAGAAGACCCCACGGAGCGAAGACGGCTGATTTGTGGGGGGGTTTCGGGGGCAAATTTGGAAAAATCATTTTAGTCATAATTTGGACCAGTCGCGGATAGGGCGAAAGACTAAATCTCAACGGATCTTCTTCATCTTCTGAATATTGATGCGTTTGGATGTTACAAGACCCCACGGAGCGAAGACGGCTGATTTGGGGGGGGTTTCGGGGGCAAATTTGGAAAAATCATTTTGGTCATAATTTGGACCAGTCGCGGATAGGGCGAAAGACTAAATCTCAACGGATTTTCTTCATCTTCTTAATATTGATGCGTTTGGATGTTAGAAGACCCCACGGAGCGAAGACGGCTGATTTGGGGGGGGGGGTTTTGGGGGCAAATTTGGAAAAATCATTTTGGTCATAATTTGGACCAGTCGCGGATAGGGCGAAAGACTAAATCTCAACGGATCTTCTTCATCTTCTGAATATTGATGCGTTTGGATGTTAGAAGACCCCACGGAGCGAAGACGGCTGATTTGGGGGGGGTTTCGGGGGCAAATTTGGAAAAATCATTTTGGTCATAATTTGGACCAGTCGCGGATAGGGCGAAAGACTAAATCTCAACGGATCTTCTTCATCTTCTGAATATTGATGCGTTTGGATGTTAGAAGACCCCACGGAGCGAAGACGGCTGATTTGGGGGGGGTTTCGGGGGCAAATTTGGAAAAATCATTTTGGTCATAATTTGGACCAGTCGCGGATAGGGCGAAAGACTAAATCTCAACGGATCTTCTTCATCTTCTGAATATTGATGCGTTTGGATGTTAAAAGACCCCACGGAGCGAAGACGGCTGATTTGGGGGGGGTTTCGGGGGCAAATTTGGAAAAATCATTTTGGTCATAATTTGGACCAGTCGCGGATAGGGCGAAAGACTAAATCTCAACGGATCTTCTTCATCTTCTGAATATTGATGCGTTTGGATGTTAGAAGACCCCACGGAGCGAAGACGGCTGATTTGTGGGGGGGTTTCGGGGGCAAATTTGGAAAAATCATTTTGGTCATAATTTGGACCAGTCGCGGATAGGGCGAAAGACTAAATCTCAACGGATCTTCTTCATCTTCTGAATATTGATGCGTTTGGATGTTAGAAGACCCCACGGAGCGAAGACGGCTGATTTGGGGGGGGTTTCAGGGGCAAATTTGGAAAAATCATTTTGGTCATAATTTGGACCAGTCGCGGATAGGGCGAAAGACTAAATCTCAACGGATCTTCTTCATCTTCTGAATATTGATGCGTTTGGATGTTAGAAGACCCCACGGAGCGAAGACGGCTGATTTGTGGGGGGGTTTCGGGGGCAAATTTGGAAAAATCATTTTGGTCATAATTTGGACCAGTCGCGGATAGGGCGAAAGACTAAATCTCAACGGATCTTCTTCATCTTCTGAATATTGATGCGTTTGGATGTTAGAAGACCCCACGGAGCGAAGACGGCTGATTTGGGGGGGGTTTCGGGGGCAAATTTGGAAAAATCATTTTGGTCATAATTTGGACCAGTCGCGGATAGGGCGAAAGACTAAATCTCAACGGATCTTCTTCATCTTCTGAATATTGATGCGTTTGGATGTTAGAAGACCCCACGGAGCAAAGACGGCTGATTTGGGGGGGGTTTCGGGGGCAAATTTGGAAAAATCATTTTGGTCATAATTTGGACCAGTCGCGGATAGGGCGAAAGACTAAATCTCAACGGATCTTCTTCATCTTCTGAATATTGATGCGTTTGGATGTTAGAAGACCCCACGGAGCAAAGACGGCTGATTTGTGGGGGGGTTTCGGGGGCAAATTTGGAAAAATCATTTTGGTCATAATTTGGACCAGTCGCGGATAGGGCGAAAGACTAAATCTCAACGGATCTTCTTCATCTTCTGAATATTGATGCGTTTGGATGTTAGAAGACCCCACGGAGCGAAGACGGCTGATTTGGGGGGGGTTTCGGGGGCAAATTTGGAAAAAATCATTTTGGTCATAATTTGGACCAGTCGCGGATAGGGCGAAAGACTAAATCTCAACGGATCTTCTTCATCTTCTGAATATTGATGCGTTTGGATGTTAGAAGACCCCACGGAGCAAAGACGGCTGATTTGGGGGGGGTTTCGGGGGCAAATTTGGAAAAATCATTTTGGTCATAATTTGGACCAGTCGCGGATAGGGCGAAAGACTAAATCTCAACGGATCTTCTTCATCTTCTGAATATTGATGCGTTTGGATGTTAGAAGACCCCACGGAGCGAAGACGGCTGATTTGTGGGGGGGTTTCGGGGGCAAATTTGGAAAAATCATTTTGGTCATAATTTGGACAAGTCGCGGATAGGGCGAAAGACTAAATCTCAACGGATCTTCTTCATCTTCTGAATATTGATGCGTTTGGATGTTAGAAGACCCCACAGAGCAAAGACGGCTGATTTGGGGGGGGGTTTCGGGGTCAAATTTGGAAAAATCATTTTGGTCATAATTTGGACCAGTCGCGGATAGGGCGAAAGACTAAATCTCAACGGATCTTCTTCATCTTCTAAATATTGATGCGTTTGGATGTTAGAAGACCCCACGGAGCGAAGACGGCTGATTTGGGGCGGGTTTTGGGGGCAAATTTGGAAAAATCATTTTGGTCATAATTTGGACCAGTCTCGGATAGGGCGAAAGACTAAATCTCAACGGATCTTCTTCATCTTCTGAATATTGATGCGTTTGGATGTTAGAAGACCCCACGGAGCGAAGACGGCTGATTTGGGGGGGGGGTTTCGGGGGCAAATTTGGAAAAATCATTTTGGTCATAATTTGGACCAGTCGCGGATAGGGCGAAAGACTAAATCTCAACGGATCTTCTTCATCTTCTGAATATTGATGCGTTTGGATGTTAGAAGACCCCACGGAGCGAAGACGGCTGATTTGGGGGGGGGTTTCGGGGGCAAATTTGGAAAAATCATTTTGTTCATAATTTGGACCAGTCGCGGATAGGGCGAAAGACTAAATCTCAACGGATCTTCTTCATCTTCTGAATATTGATGCGTTTGGATGTTAGAAGACCCCACGGAGCAAAGACGGCTGATTTGGGGGGGGTTTCGGGGGCAAATTTGGAAAAATCATTTTGGTCATAATTTGGACCAGTCGCGGATAGGGCGAAAGACTAAATCTCAACGGATCTTCTTCATCTTCTGAATATTGATGCGTTTGGATGTTAGAAGACCCCACGGAGCGAAGACGGCTGATTTGTGGGGGGGTTTCGGGGGCAAATTTGGAAAAATCATTTTGGTCATAATTTGGACCAGTCGCGGATAGGGCGAAAGACTAATACCCTTTTTACACAGGATTTTCTTAACCCCGGACTATCGCTAACCCCGTACTCTCCTTAACCCCATACTATTTTTTTTCCTTTTCACACATGCTAAATTGTTATCGCTAACCCCGGATAAGGAATGCTTGCTTTTCACACACGAAACTCGCTACCCCTGGACTAGTGGTTTTTGTCGATCATTCGTAGTACAAGTACTTCACTCGTACCTTTTTACACACGCTAAAATTTCCTTAACCCCGTACTATAGGTGGGGCTAAATGGCAATTTAGCCCCACCTATAGTACGGGGTTAAAGACATTTTAGCGTGTGTAAAAAGGGTATAAATCTCAACGGATCTTCTTCATCTTCTGAATATTGATGCGTTTGGATGTTAGAAGACCCCACGGAGCGAAGACGGCTGATTTGGGGGGGGTTTCGGGGGCAAATTTGGAAAAATCATTTTGGTCATAATTTGGACCAGTCGCGGATAGGGCGAAAGACTAAATCTCAACGGATCTCCGTGGGGTCTTCTAACATCCAAACGCATCAATATTCAGAAGATGAAGAAGATCCGTTGAGATTTAGTCTTTCGCCCTATCCGCGACTGGTCCAAATTATGACCAAAATGATTTTTCCAAATTTGCCCCCGAAACCCCCCCCCCAAATCAGCCGTCTTCGCTCCGTGGGGTCTTCTAACATCCAAACGCATCAATATTCAGAAGATGAAGAAGATCCGTTGAGATTTAGTCTTTCGCCCTATCCGCGACTGGTCCAAATTATGACCAAAATGATTTTTCCAAATTTGCCCCCGAAACCCCCCCACAAATCAGCCGTCTTCGCTCCGTGGGGTCTTCTAACATCCAAACGCATCAATATTCAGAAGATGAAGAAGATCCGTTGAGATTTAGTCTTTCGCCCTATCCGCGACTGGTCCAAATTATGACCAAAATGATTTTTCCAAATTTGCCCCCGAATCCTCCCCCAAATCAGCCGTCTTCGCTCCGTGGGGTCTTCTAACATCCAAACGCATCAATATTCAGAAGATGAAGAAGATCCGTTGAGATTTAGTCTTTCGCCCTATCCGCGACTGGTCCAAATTATGACCAAAATGATTTTTCCAAATTTGCCCCCGAAACCCCCCCACAAATCAGCCGTCTTCGCTCCGTGGGGTCTTCTAACATCCAAACGCATCAATATTCAGAAGATGAAGAAGATCCGTTGAGATTTAGTCTTTCGCCCTATCCGCGACTGGTCCAAATTATGACCAAAATGATTTTTCCAAATTTGCCCCCGAAACCCCCCCCCCCAAATCAGCCGTCTTCGCTCCGTGGGGTCTTCTAACATCCAAACGCATCAATATTCAGAAGATGAAGAAGATCCGTTGAGATTTAGTCTTTCGCCCAATCCGCGACTGGTCCAAATTATGACCAAAATGATTTTTCCAAATTTGCCCCCGAAACCCCCCCCCAAATCAGCCGTCTTCGCTCCGTGGGGTCTTCTAACATCCAAACGCATCAATATTCAGAAGATGAAGAAGATCCGTTGAGATTTAGTCTTTTGCCCTATCCGCGACTGGTCCAAATTATGACCAAAATGATTTTTCCAAATTTGCCCCCGAATCCTCCCCCAAATCAGCCGTCTTCGCTCCGTGGGGTCTTCTAACATCCAAACGCATCAATATTCAGAAGATGAAGAAGATCCGTTGAGATTTAGTCTTTCGCCCTATCCGCGACTGGTCCAAATTATGACCAAAATGATTTTTCCAAATTTGCCCCCGAAACCCCCCCACAAATCAGCCGTCTTCGCTCCGTGGGGTCTTCTAACATCCAAACGCATCAATATTCAGAAGATGAAGAAGATCCGTTGAGATTTAGTCTTTCGCCCTATCCGCGACTGGTCCAAATTATGACCAAAATGATTTTTCCAAATTTGCCCCCGAACCCCCCCCCCAAATCAGCCGTCTTCGCTCCGTGGGGTCTTCTAACATCCAAACGCATCAATATTCAGAAGATGAAGAAGATCCGTTGAGATTTAGTCTTTCGCCCTATCCGCGACTGGTCCAAATTATGACCAAAATGATTTTTCCAAATTTGCCCCCGAAACCCCCCCACAAATCAGCCGTCTTCGCTCCGTGGGGTCTTCTAACATCCAAACGCATCAATATTCAGAAGATGAAGAAGATCCGTTGAGATTTAGTCTTTCGCCCTATCCGCGACTGGTCCAAATTATGACCAAAATGATTTTTCCAAATTTGCCCCCGAAACCCCCCCACAAATCAGCCGTCTTCGCTCCGTGGGGTCTTCTAACATCCAAACGCATCAATATTCAGAAGATGAAGAAGAACCGTTGAGATTTAGTCTTTCGCCCTATCCGCGACTGGTCCAAATTATGACCAAAATGATTTTTCCAAATTTGCCCCCGAAACCCCCCCCCCCAAATCAGCCGTCTTCGCTCCGTGGGGTCTTCTAACATCCAAACGCATCAATATTCAGAAGATGAAGAAGATCCGTTGAGATTTAGTCTTTCGCCCTATCCGCGACTGGTCCAAATTATGACCAAAATGATTTTTCCAAATTTGCCCCCGAAACCCCCCCACAAATCAGCCGTCTTCGCTCCGTGGGGTCTTCTAACATCCAAACGCATCAATATTCAGAAGATGAAGAAGATCCGTTGAGATTTAGTCTTTCGCCCTATCCGCGACTGGTCCAAATTATGACCAAAATGATTTTTCCAAATTTGCCCCCGAAACCCCCCCCCAAATCAGCCGTCTTCGCTCCGTGGGGTCTTCTAACATCCAAACGCATCAATATTCAGAAGATGAAGAAGATCCGTTGAGATTTAGTCTTTCGCCCTATCCGCGACTGGTCCAAATTATGACCAAAATGATTTTTCCAAATTTGCCCCCGAATCCTCCCCCAAATCAGCCGTCTTCGCTCCGTGGGGTCTTCTAACATCCAAACGCATCAATATTCAGAAGATGAAGAAGATCCGTTGAGATTTAGTCTTTCGCCCTATCCGCGACTGGTCCAAATTATGACCAAAATGATTTTTCCAAATTTGCCCCCGAAACCCCCCCCACAAATCAGCCGTCTTCGCTCCGTGGGGTCTTCTAACATCCAAACGCATCAATATTCAGAAGATGAAGAAGATCCGTTGAGATTTAGTCTTTCGCCCTATCCGCGACTGGTCCAAATTATGACCAAAATGATTTTTCCAAATTTGCCCCCGAAACCCCCCCCCAAATCAGCCGTCTTCGCTCCGTGGGGTCATCTAACATCCAAACGCATCAATATTCAGAAGATGAAGAAGATCCGTTGAGATTTAGTCTTTCGCCCTATCCGCGACTGGTCCAAATTATGACCAAAATGATTTTTCCAAATTTGCCCCCGAAACCCCCCCCCAAATCAGCCGTCTTCGCTCCGTGGGGTCATCTAACATCCAAACGCATCAATATTCAGAAGATGAAGAAGATCCGTTGAGATTTAGTCTTTCGCCCTATCCGCGACTGGTCCAAATTATGACCAAAATGATTTTTCCAAATTTGCCCCCGAAACCCCCCCACAAATCAGCCGTCTTCGCTCCGTGGGGTCTTCTAACATCCAAACGCATCAATATTCAGAAGATGAAGAAGATCCGTTGAGATTTAGTCTTTCGCCCTATCCGCGACTAGTCCAAATTATGACCAAAATGATTTTTCCAAATTTGCCCCCGAAACCCCCCCCCAAATCAGCCGTCTTCGCTCCGTGGGGTCTTCTAACATCCAAACGCATCAATATTCAGAAGATGAAGAAGATCCGTTGAGATTTAGTCTTTTGCCCTATCCGCGACTGGTCCAAATTATGACCAAAATGATTTTTCCAAATTTGCCCCCGAATCCTCCCCCAAATCTGCCGTCTTCGCGCTCCGTGGGGTCTTCTAACATCCAAACGCATCAATATTCAGAAGATGAAGAAGATCCGTTGAGATTTAGTCTTTCGCCCTATCCGCGACTGGTCCAAATTATGACCAAAATGATTTTTCCAAATTTGCCCCCGAAACCCCCCCACAAATCAGCCGTCTTCGCTCCGTGGGGTCTTCTAACATCCAAACGCATCAATATTCAGAAGATGAAGAAGATCCGTTGAGATTTAGTCTTTCGCCCTATCCGCGACTGGTCCAAATTATGACCAAAATGATTTTTCCAAATTTGCCCCCGAAACCCCCCCCAAATCAGCCGTCTTCGCTCCGTGGGGTCTTCTAACATCCAAACGCATCAATATTCAGAAGATGAAGAAGATCCGTTGAGATTTAGTCTTTCGCCCTATCCGCGACTGGTCCAAATTATGACCAAAATGATTTTTCCAAATTTGCCCCCGAAACCCCCCCCCCAAATCAGCCGTCTTCGCTCCGTGGGGTCTTCTAACATTCAAACGCATCAATATTCAGAAGATGAAGAAGATCCGTTGAGATTTAGTCTTTCGCCCTATCCGCGACTGGTCCAAATTATGACCAAAATGATTTTTCCAAATTTGCCCCCGAAACCCCCCCCACAAATCAGCCGTCTTCGCTCCGTGGGGTCTTCTAACATCCAAACGCATCAATATTCAGAAGATGAAGAAGATCCGTTGAGATTTAGTCTTTCGCCCTATCCGCGACTGGTCCAAATTATGACCAAAATGATTTTTCCAAATTTGCCACCGAAACCTCCCCCAATCAGCCGTCTTCGCTCCGTGGGGTCTTCTAACATCCAAACGCATCAATATTCAGAAGATGAAGAAGATCCGTTGAGATTTAGTCTTTCGCCCTATCCGCGACTGGTCCAAATTATGACCAAAATGATTTTTCCAAATTTGCCCCCGAAACCCCCCCCCAAATCAGCCGTCTTCGCTCCGTGGGGTCTTCTAACATCCAAACGCATCAATATTCAGAAGATGAAGAAGATCCGTTGAGATTTAGTCTTTCGCCCTATCCGCGACTGGTCCAAATTATGACCAAAATGATTTTTCCAAATTTGCCCCCGAAACCCCCCCACAAATCAGCCGTCTTTGCTCCGTGGGGTCTTCTAACATCCAAACGCATCAATATTCAGAAGATGAAGAAGATCCGTTGAGATTTAGTCTTTCGCCCTATCCGCGACTGGTCCAAATTATGACCAAAATGATTTTTCCAAATTTGCCCCCGAAACCCCCCCCCAAATCAGCCGTCTTTGCTCCGTGGGGTCTTCTAACATCCAAACGCATCAATATTCAGAAGATGAAGAAGATCCGTTGAGATTTAGTCTTTCGCCCTATCCGCGACTGGTCCAAATTATGACCAAAATGATTTTTCCAAATTTGCCCCCGAAACCCGCCCCAAATCAGCCGTCTTCGCTCCGTGGGGTCTTCTAACATCCAAACGCATCAATATTCAGAAGATGAAGAAGATCCGTTGAGATTTAGTCTTTCGCCCTATCCGCGACTGGTCCAAATTATGACCAAAATGATTTTTCCAAATTTGCCCCCGAAACCCGCCCCAAATCAGCCGTCTTCGCTCCGTGGGGTCTTCTAACATCCAAACGCATCAATATTCAGAAGATGAAGAAGATCCGTTGAGATTTAGTCTTTCGCCCTATCCGCGACTGGTCCAAATTATGACCAAAATGATTTTTCCAAATTTGCCCCCGAAACCCCCCCACAAATCAGCCGTCTTCGCTCCGTGGGGTCTTCTAACATCCAAACGCATCAATATTCAGAAGATGAAGAAGATTTAGTCTTTCGCCCTATCCGCGACTGGTCCAAATTATGACCAAAATGATTTTTCCAAATTTGCCCCCGAAACCCCCCCCAAATCAGCCGTCTTCGCTCCGTGGGGTCTTCTTACATCCAAACGCATCAATATTCAGAAGATGAAGAAGATCCGTTGAGATTTAGTCTTTCGCCCTATCCGCGACTGGTCCAAATTATGACCAAAATGATTTTTTCCAAATTTGCCCCCGAAACCCCCCCCAAATCAGCCGTCTTTGCTCCGTGGGGTCTTCTAACATCCAAACGCATCAATATTCAGAAGATGAAGAAGATCCGTTGAGATTTAGTCTTTCGCCCTATCCACGACTGGTCCAAATTATGACCAAAATGATTTTTCCAAATTTGCCCCCGAAACCCCCCCACAAATCAGCCGTCTTCGCTCCGTGGGGTCTTCTAACATCCAAACGCATCAATATTCAGAAGATGAAGAAGATCCGTTGAGATTTAGTCTTTCGCCCTATCCGCGACTGGTCCAAATTATGACCAAAATGATTTTTCCAAATTTGCCCCCGAAACCCCCCCCAAATCAGCCGTCTTCGCTCCGTGGGGTCTTCTAACATCCAAACGCATCAATATTCAGAAGATGAAGAAGATCCGTTGAGATTTAGTCTTTCGCCCTATCCGCGACTGGTCCAAATTATGACCAAAATGATTTTTCCAAATTTGCCCCCGAAACCCCCCCCCAAATTGTTGTTGTTGTTGTTTGATCATTTATTTTCCATAATCATATAAAAACAGTTCATTACAATACAAATTAAATACATGCAATAATATACATTCATAAAAGTAAAATACATATAAACAGTTAATACAGAATGCCTTTCAATAAAAACAAGAAAGGGTAATACATGCTAAATCATTTGAAAATGAAAAAAAGGGAAACTAAAATAAGGCCATGTGGCCCTGTAAAATAAGTTCCCTTATATCCATATCTTATACAATAAAATATATTATGTGTTACTGAAAGACATGTTTACAAAAAAAAAAGAAACAAAAATGAAATGTGTCAGAGGAACATCGACAAAAAAAAAATATATATAACAATACATGCACAACTTGGGGTACATGTACATGTCAGTATTTTGATAAAAAGAATGTTTTCAAATGTTTTTTAAATGAGTTTTGGTTATTACAAAGAGAAATATAATTTGGTAATGAATTCCAAATGATTGGTATACTACATCGAGGACATTTTTCTTCATACATAAATAAAACTTTCCAACGATGAAAATTATATCGATTTCTTGTATTGTAATTGTGAACGTTAAGATTTGCAGAGAACATTGTGGAAATGTTATATGGAAGTAGATTGTGAAAATACAAGTAACCCAACACTGCTGTTTGATACTGATATAAATCAGTTATATTCAAAGTTTTGAGTTTTATAAAGAGAGGAGCAGAATGGGCAAGGTAATGGCTGTTGGTGCAAATTCGCAAAGCTTTTTTTTGTAATCTAAATAAGGTGTTTATTTTTAACTTAGTACAATTACCCCAAACGCTGACACAATATGATAAGTATGGTAATATAAGAGCATTATATAATGAAAACAAAGAATGATTTGAAAGATAGTATTTAAGCTTAAATAAAATACCAATACATCTGGATACTTTGCAAATAACATTGTTAACATGGGTATCCCATTTTAAATTACAGTCAATATAGATTCCAAGAAAATTTACAAAATTTACCCTCTTTAGAGGAATGGAGTCAATGGAAATGGTAATATCAGTCAATGTGTTTGAAATATCAGATAAGTTATGTAAAGAAAATATCATGAAATTGGTCTTCTTTTTGTTTATAAGGAGTCTATTAGCTTTAAACCAATTACACACTTTAGTCAATTCGAAATTAAAGTTTTGTTCTAAGTTTAAAAGGTTAGGTTGCGTATAAAATATTGTTGTGTCATCTGCATACATTGTAAAATTAAAATTACCAGAGGATTTAACTATGTCATTTACATATATCAAGAAAAGCAAGGGGCCAAGAATAGACCCCTGGGGAACTCCATTATTTACCATAAAACGATCCGATGAATATTCATAAAAAACAGTATATTGATAACGGTTTTGTAAATAACTCTGAAACCATTGATGTGCTATGCCCCTTACACCATAATATTTAAGCTTGTATAAAAGAATGTCATGATTCACAATATCAAAAGCTTTGGAAAGGTCCATAAACAGACCTATTCCAAAGTTGTTATTTTTTATGGCTCCAACTATTTTGTCTTGTAAATTAATCAAAGCATGTACAGTTGAATGGTTTGAACGGAAACCATATTGACTATTAATAATATAATTATTATTATTCAAGTAAGAATAAAGACGTTTGTGCATACACTTTTCTAATATTTTTGACAGAGAAGGTAAAATTGAAATAGGTCTGTAATTTTCAAAATTATGACAATCATCTTTTTTATAAATAGGAACTATTTTAGCAATTTTCAGTTTGTCTGGAACAATTCCAGTAGCTAAGGATTGATTAAAAATATGTGTAACTGGTTTAACAATTGAATAAATAATCTTCTTTAAAACAACAGTGCTAATAGAGTCAAACCCACATGACTTAGTATTTTTTAGTGTTTTACAAATTTCAATAATTTCACTTTCATTTACCGGTGTTAAATATAATGAAACAGCACTTGGAGTTGTCAGATAATCTTTGAAATCAGAAGATAAATAACTATTGTCTTGAAGTAATAAATCAATTGCCTTGGCACATGAATTAATGAAATGATTATTAAAATCATTCGCAATTTGCTGTGGATCATCAACACGTTTATCATCAAATGTAAAATACTTAGGAAGAGATTTTTTTTGTTTTTCTCAGTATATTATTCAAAACAGACCAGGTGCCTTTAACATCATTATGAAAATTGTTCAATTTATTGGAGTAAAATGATTTTTTGGCGTTCCTCAAAATCTGATTCACTTTGTTTCTAAAGTTTTTGTATTTATTTTCATGAGATAAAGAACGATTATTCAAAAATATTTTGTAAAGCTTATTCTTTTTCCTAATATAACGTAAAATTTCAGGAGTGATCCATGGTTTGCGGATGTGATGCTTCTTATCGTTACATTTAACATAAGGTAAATGTTTGTCAAATGCATTTAGTAATTTGGATAAAAACAACTCATAAGATTCATTTACATCAGAACAACAATATATTGAAGACCAGTCTGTAACATACAATTCTGCAATCAATGAATCAATACGATCTTTCGTAATCTTGCGAGATAATATTTTAGAATTACATGCATCGAAACCCCCCCACAAATCAGCCGTCTTCGCTCCGTGGGGTCTTCTAACATCTAACATCATTGTGGGGGGGTTTCGGGGGCAAATTTGGAAAAATCATTTTGGTCATAATTTGGACCAGTCGCGGATAGGGCGAAAGACTAAATCTCAACGGATCTTCTTCATCTTCTGAATATTGATGCGTTTGGATGTTAGAAGACCCCACGGAGCGAAGACGGCTGATTTGTGGGGGGGTTTCGGGGGCAAATTTGGAAAAATCATTTTGGTCATAATTTGGACCAGTCGCGGATAGGGCGAAAGACTAAATCTCAACGGATCTTTTTCATCTTCTGAATATTGATGCGTTTGGATGTTAGAAGACCCCACGGAGCGAAGACGGCTGATTTGGGGGGGGTTTCGGGGGCAAATTTGGAAAAAGAATTTTGGTCATAATTTGGACCAGTCGCGGATAGGGCGAAAGACTAAATCTCAACAGATCTTCTTCATCTTCTGAATATTGATGCGTTTGGATGTTAGAAGACCCCACGGAGCGAAGACGGCTGATTTGGGGGGGGGGTTTCGGGGGCAAATTTGGAAAAATCATTTAGGTCATAATTTGGACCAGTCGCGGATAGGGCGAAAGACTAAATCTCAACGGATCTTCTTCATCTTCTGAATATTGATGCGTTTGGATGTTAGAAGACCCCACGGAGCGAAGAGGGCTGATTTGTGGGGGGGTTTCGGGGGCAAATTTGGAAAAATCATTTTGGTCATAATTTGGACCAGTCGCGGATACGGCGAAAGACTAAATCTCAACGGATCTTCTTCATCTTCTAAATATTGATGCGTTTGGATGTTAGAAGACCCCACGGAGCGAAGACGGCTGATTTGGGGGGGGTTTCGGGGGCAAATTTGGAAAAATCATTTTGGTCATAATTTGGACCAGTCGCGGATAGGGCGAAAGACTAAATCTCAACGGATCTTCTTCATCTTCTGAATATTGATGCGTTTGGATGTTAGAAGACCCCACGGAGCGAAGACGGCTGATTTGTGGGGGGGTTTCGGGGGCAAATTTGGAAAAATCATTTTGGTCATAATTTGGACCAGTCGCGGATAGGGCGAAAGACTAAATCTCAACGGATCTTCTTCATCTTCTGAATATTGATGCGTTTGGATGTTAGAAGACCCCACGGAGCGAAGACGGCTGATTTGGGGGGGGTTTCGGGGGCAAATTTGGAAAAATCATTTAGGTCATAATTTGGACCAGTCGCGGATAGGGCGAAAGACTAAATCTCAACGGATCTTCTTCATCTTCTGAATATTGATGCGTTTGGATGTTAGAAGACCCCACGGAGCGAAGACGGCTGATTTGGGGGGGGGTTTCGGGGGCAAATTTGGAAAAATCATTTTGGTCATAATTTGGACCAGTCGCGGATAGGGCGAAAGACTAAATCTCAACGGATCTTCTTCATCTTCTGAATATTGATGCGTTTGGATGTTAGAAGACCCCACGGAGCGAAGACGGCTGATTTGTGGGGGGGTTTCGGGGGCAAATTTGGAAAAATCATTTTGGTCATAATTTGGACCAGTCACGGATAGGGCGAAAGACTAAATCTCAACGGATCTTCTTCATCTTCTGAATATTGATGCGTTTGGATGTTAGAAGACCCCACGGAGCGAAGACGGCTGATTTGGGGGGGGGTTTCGGGGGCGAATTTGGAAAAATCATTTTGGTCATAATTTGGACCAGTCGCGGATAGGGCGAAAGACTAAATCTCAACGGATCTTCTTCATCTTCTGAATATTGATGCGTTTGGATGTTAGAAGACCCCACGGAGCGAAGACGGCTGATTTGGGGGGGGTTTCGGGGGCAAATTTGGAAAATGATTTTGGTCATAATTTGGACCAGTCGCGGATAGGGCGAAAGACTAAATCTCAACGGATCTTCTTCATCTTCTGAATATTGATGCGTTTGGATGTTAGAAGACCCCACGGAGCGAAGAGGGCTGATTTGTGGGGGGGTTTCGGGGGCAAATTTGGAAAAATCATTTTGGTCATAATTTGGACCAGTCGCGGATAGGGCGAAAGACTAAATCTCAACGGATCTTCTTCATCTTCTGAATATTGATGCGTTTGGATGTTAGAAGACCCCACGGAGCGAAGACGGCTGATTTGGGGGGGGTTTCGGGGGCAAATTTGGAAAAAACATTTTGGTCATAATTTGGACCAGTCGCGGATAGGGCGAAAGACTAAATCTCAACGGATCTTCTTCATCTTCTGAATATTGATGCGTTTGGATGTTAGAAGACCCCACGGAGCGAAGACGGCTGATTTGGGGGGGGTTTCGGGGGCAAATTTGGAAAAATCATTTTGGTCATAATTTGGACCAGTCGCGGATAGGGCGAAAGACTAAATCTCAACGGATCTTCTTCATCTTCTGAATATTGATGCGTTTGGATGTTAGAAGACCCCACGGAGCGAAGACGGCTGATTTGGGGGGGGTTTCGGGGGCAAATTTGGAAAAATCATTTTGGTCATAATTTGGACCAGTCGCGGATAGGGCGAAAGACTAAATCTCAACAGATCTTCTTCATCTTCTGAATATTGATGCGTTTGGTTGTTAGAAGACCCCACGGAGCGAAGACGGCTGATTTGTGGGGGGGTTTCGGGGGCAAATTTGGAAAAATCATTTTGGTCATAATTTGGACCAGTCGCGGATAGGGCGAAAGACTAAATCTCAACGGATCTTCTTCATCTTCTGAATATTGATGCGTTTGGATGTTAGAAGACCCCACGGAGCGAAGACGGCTGATTTGGGGGGGGGTTTCGGGGGCAAATTTGGAAAAATCATTTTGGTCATAATTTGGACCAGTCGCGGATAGGGCGAAAGACTAAATCTCAACGGATCTTCTTCATCTTCTGAATATTGATGCGTTTGGATGTTAGAAGACCCCACGGAGCGAAGACGGCTGATTTGGGGGGGGTTTCGGGGGCAAATTTGGAAAAATCATTTTGGTCATAATTTGGACCAGTCGCGGATAGGGCGAAAGACTAAATCTCAACGGATCTTCTTCATCTTCTGAATATTGATGCGTTTGGATGTTAGAAGACCCCACGGAGCGAAGACGGCTGATTTGTGGGGGGGTTTCGGGGGCAAATTTGGAAAAATCATTTTGGTCATAATTTGGACCAGTCGCGGATAGGGCGAAAGACTAAATCTCAACGGATCTTCTTCATCTTCTGAATATTGATGCGTTTGGATGTTAGAAGACCCCACGGAGCGAAGACGGCTGATTTGGGGGGGGTTTCGGGGGCAAATTTGGAAAAATCATTTTGGTCATAATTTGGACCAGTCGCGGATAGGGCGAAAGACTAAATCTCAACGGATCTTCTTCATCTTCTGAATATTGATGCGTTTGGATGTTAGAAGACCTCACGGAGCGAAGACGGCTGATTTGTTGGGGGGTTTCGGGGGCAAATTTGGAAAAATCATTTTGGTCATAATTTGGACCAGTCGCGGATAGGGCGAAAGACTAAATCTCAACGGATCTTCTTCATCTTCTGAATATTGATGCGTTTGGATGTTAGAAGACCCCACGGAGCGAAGACGGCTGATTTGGGGGGGGTTTCGGGGGCAAATTTGGAAAAATCATTTTGGTCATAATTTGGACCAGTCGCGGATAGGGCGAAAGACTAAATCTCAACGGATCTTCTTCATCTTCTGAATATTGATGCGTTTGGATGTTAGAAGACCCCACGGAGCAAAGACGGCTGATTTGGGGGGGGGTTTCGGGGGCAAATTTGGAAAAATCATTTTGGTCATAATTTGGACCAGTCGCGGATAGGGCGAAAGACTAAATCTCAACGGATCTTCTTCATCTTCTGAATATTGATGCGTTTGGATGTTAGAAGACCCCACGGAGCGAAGAGGGCTGATTTGTGGGGGGGTTTCGGGGGCAAATTTGGAAAAATCATTTTGGTCATAATTTGGACCAGTCGCGGATACGGCGAAAGACTAAATCTCAACGGATCTTCTTCATCTTCTAAATATTGATGCGTTTGGATGTTAGAAGACCCCACGGAGCGAAGACGGCTGATTTGGGGGGGGGTTTCGGGGGCAAATTTGGAAAAATCATTTTGGTCATAATTTGGACCAGTCGCGGATAGGGCGAAAGACTAAATCTCAACGGATCTTCTTCATCTTCTGAATATTGATGCGTTTGGATGTTAGAAGACCCCACGGAGCGAAGACGGCTGATTTGGGGGGGGTTTCGGGGGCAAATTTGGAAAAATCATTTTGGTCATAATTTGGACCAGTCGCGGATAGGGCGAAAGACTAAATCTCAACGGATCTTCTTCATCTTCTGAATATTGATGCGTTTGGATGTTAGAAGACCCCACGGAGCGAAGACGGCTGATTTGTGGGGGGGTTTCGGGGGCAAATTTGGAAAAATCATTTTGGTCATAATTTGGACCAGTCGCGGATAGGGCGAAAGACTAAATCTCAACGGATCTTCTTCATCTTCTGAATATTGATGCGTTTGGATGTTAGAAGACCCCACGGAGCGAAGACGGCTGATTTGGGGGGGGTTTCGGGGGCAAATTTGGAAAAATCATTTAGGTCATAATTTGGACCAGTCGCGGATAGGGCGAAAGACTAAA